>NW_003216061.1:0-1492 GCF_000006405.1 Perkinsus marinus ATCC 50983
TGTAGAACTACAACTGGGGAAAGAGAAACTTTCCAGGTATCTCCGGGAAAAGAATGGACTCAATATGTCCAGGGTGGAAGTCACACCGCGAGCCAAGAGTGGGGCGTACATCATCAAAGGACCGAAACAGGACCTCGAAGGTATCTTGACCCAAGATAACTTATCTGGAAGATTTGAGATAAGACGGCTAAGCCTCAACTATTAGAAATCGATTGGCATTCCTCGTGGCCGTTGGGGACCTGAAACCGTCTGATTCGTCGGGCGAAGATACCCATCTTGCGTACTTACCCATCCTAGGCTCGCGTACAACGCGGTGACAGCGTATCACACGTTTCAGTTCTACATGTGGTACGTCACGTACGTGGTACGGTTCCACCAATGCCTATACAAATATGGCTCGATATTCTCCATTACGACGATTCAGGCGTCTTTGCTACACTGATAACGATGTGCTAGACCTATCCAAACCTGAGCAGATGCACTTGATGACTTGGGCTATCTATACAGATCACCCCTTGACAGTTACGTACCAACACGGATAATCCGTCACTCATCCGTACCATCTGCGTCACTCAAAGAAGGTAGTTTACGCGTACACTCCGACACACCGAAGCCAAACGAATCGCCCATCCTAGTGGTTTACAATGAAGCTCCTCGTAACATCATTCTGGTTCTTCTCATGCGACCTTCTCTACGTTAAAGCAGAAGTGGACGAAAGTGGCCATTTCCGTGGGCTCGGTCCTGTGAACGGCGATCCTAACGACAAATACTATTACAAGCAGAAGGCTTATCTTGAGGCCATCTCTGTCCCGGAGGCTTGGGATATCGTGGACTCTGGTCCCAAGAGGACACCTGTGACCATCGCAGTTATTGACGACGGAATCGAGGCAACTCACCCTGACTTGAAGGATATCGTCATCAAGGGCTACAACGTCGTTGATAAGAATGATGATACCAGTCCGCGAGGACCGCACGGAACTATGATGACTGGCATCGTTGCTGCTATCAGGAATAACAAGATCGGTATGGCGGGTATCCTGGACGAGGTGCGTATACTTCCCATATTCGACGGCGAAGAAGTGACTTTCTCCGCAATGGCGGATGCTCTCACCTACCTGATCAATGAGAGGAGTGGTGATGTGAAAGTTATTCTCTTCACGGAAGGTTCCGATTCAAGGAGATCCCAAGCCGTTACCGACAAGATTCGGGAAGCAACTGAAGCTGGCATGCTCGTTGTTGTCACGGCAGGGGATGAGAACCGGGATCTGGACGTAACCCCATCCTTCCCTTGTTCCTTCGGCCGCTCTGCCACTGATGGAGTGTTATGTGTGGCTGCAACGTATGGTACCAAAATGCAGCTCACCGACGAAAGCAATTTTGGTTCAGCTGTTGACATCGCCGCTCCAGGTCACGACGTATTGGCAACTTTTCTTGTAGGGTACGGCACTTCTTCGGGCACTTCGCTTGCCGCCGCTATCGTAGCAGGTATGGC
>NW_003215458.1:0-3705 GCF_000006405.1 Perkinsus marinus ATCC 50983
CGTCGACGTAGTAGTCGTGCTAGTTGTAGTCGTGCTAGTCGTAGTCGTACTAGTCGTAGACGTAGTCGTTGATGTAGTAGTCGTACTAGTCGTAGTCGTCGACGTAGTAGTCGTGCTAGTCGTGGTCGTACTAGTCGTAGTCATCGACGTAGTAGTCGTGCTAGTCGTGGTCGTACTAGTCGTAGACGTAGTCGTTGATGTAGTAGTCGTACTAGTCGTAGTCGTCGACGTAGTAGTCGTGCTAGTCGTGGTCGTACTAGTCGTACTAGTCGTAGTCGTTGATGTAGTAGTCGTACTAGTCGTAGTCGTGCTAGTCGTAGTCGTGCTAGTCGTAGTCGTACTAGTCGTAGTCGTGCTAGTCGTGGTCGTTGACGTAGTAGTCGTACTAGTCGTAGTCGTGCTAGTCGTAGTCGTGCTAGTCGTAGTCGTGCTAGTCGTAGTCGTACTAGTCGTAGACGTAGTCGTTGATGTAGTAGTCGTACTAGTCGTAGTCGTCGACGTAGTAGTCGTGCTAGTCGTAGTCGTACTAGTCGTAGACGTAGTCGTTGATGTAGTAGTCGTACTAGTCGTAGTCGTGCTAGTCGTAGTCGTCGACGTAGTAGTCGTACTAGTCGTAGTCGTGCTAGTCGTGGTCGTTGACGTAGTAGTCGTACTAGTCGTAGTCGTGCTAGTCGTAGTCGTACTAGTCGTAGACGTAGTCGTTGATGTAGTAGTCGTACTAGTCGTAGTCGTGCTAGTCGTAGTCGTGCTAGTCGTAGTCGTGCTAGTCGTGGTCGTTGACGTAGTAGTCGTACTAGTCGTAGTCGTGCTAGTCGTAGTCGTGCTAGTCGTAGTCGTGCTAGTCGTAGTCGTACTAGTCGTAGTCGTACTAGTCGTAGACGTAGTCGTTGATGTAGTAGTCGTACTAGTCGTAGTCGTCGACGTAGTAGTCGTGCTAGTCGTAGTCGTACTAGTCGTAGACGTAGTCGTTGATGTAATAGTCGTACTAGTCGTAGTCGTGCTAGTCATAGTCGTCGACGTAGTAGTCGTACTAGTCGTAGTCGTGCTAGTCGTGGTCGTTGACGTAGTAGTCGTACTAGTCGTAGTCGTGCTAGTCGTAGTCGTCGTCGTAGTAGTCGTGCTAGTCGTAGTCGTGCTAGTCGTAGTCGTACTAGTCGTAGACGTAGTCGTTGATGTAGTAGTCGTACTAGTCGTAGTCGTCGACGTAGTAGTCGTGCTAGTCGTAGTCGTACTAGTCGTAGACGTAGTCGTTGATGTAGTAGTCGTACTAGTCGTAGTCGTGCTAGTCGTTGTCGTCGACGTAGTAGTCGTACTAGTCGTAGTCGTGCTAGTCGTAGTCGTCGACGTAGTAGTCGTACTAGTCGTAGTCGTGCTAGTCGTAGTCGTCGACGTAGTAGTCGTGCTAGTCGTAGTCGTGCTAGTCGTAGTCGTACTAGTCGTAGACGTAGTCGTTGATGTAGTAGTCGTACTAGTCGTAGTCGTGCTAGTCGTAGTCGTCGACGTAGTAGTCGTGCTAGTCGTAGTCGTGCTAGTCGTAGACGTAGTCGTTGATGTAGTCGTTGATGTAGTAGTCGTACTAGTCGTAGTCGTCGACGTAGTAGTCGTGCTAGTCGTAGACGTAGTCGTTGATGTAGTAGTCGTACTAGTCGTAGTCGTGCTAGTCGTAGTCGTCGACGTAGTAGTCGTACTAGTCGTAGTCGTGCTAGTCGCGGTGGTTGACGTAGTAGTCGTACTAGTCGTAGTCGTGCTAGTCGTAGTCGTCGACGTAGTAGTCGTGCTAGTCGTAGTCGTGCTAGTCGTAGTCGTACTAGTCGTAGACGTAGTCGTTGATGTAGTAGTCGTACTAGTCGTAGTCGTCGACGTAGTAGTCGTGCTAGTAGTAGTCGTACTAGTCGTAGTCGTGCTAGTCGTAGTCGTCGACGTAGTAGTCGTACTAGTCGTAGTCGTGCTAGTCGTGGTCGTTGACGTAGTAGTCGTACTAGTCGTAGTCGTGCTAGTCGTAGTAGTCGTGCTAGTAGTAGTCGTGCTAGTCGTAGTCGTAGTCGTGCTAGTCGTCGACGTAGTCGTTGATGTAGTAGTCGTACTAGTCGTAGTCGTGCTAGTCGTGCTGGTCGTAGTCGTGCTAGTCGTAGACGTAGTCGTTGATGTAGTAGTCGTACTAGTCGTAGTCGTGCTAGTCGTAGTCGTCGACGTAGTAGTCGTACTAGTCGTAGTCGTGCTAGTCGTGATCGTTGACGTGCTAGTCGTAGTCGTAGTCGTACTAGTCGTAGTCGTCGACGTAGTAGTCGTCGACGTAGTAGTCGTCGACGTAGTAGTCGTGCTAGTCGTAGTCGTGCTAGTCGTGGACGTTGACGTAGTAGTCGTACTAGTCGTAGTCGTGCTAGTCGTAGTCGTACTAGTCGTAGACGTAGTCGTTGATGTAGTAGTCGTACTAGTCGTAGTCGTCGACGTAGTAGTCGTGCTAGTCGTAGTCGTACTAGTCGTAGACGTAGTCGTTGATGTAGTAGTCGTACTAGTCGTAGTCATGCTAGTCGTGGTCGTTGATGTAGTAGTCGTACTAGTCGTAGTCGTCGACGTAGTAGTCGTGCTAGTCGTAGTCGTAGTCGTGCTAGTCGTAGTCGTAGTCGTACTAGTCGTAGTCGTCGACGTAGTAGTCGTCGACGTAGTAGTCGTGCTAGTCGTAGTCGTGCTAGTCGTGGACGTTGACGTAGTAGTCGTACTAGTCGTAGTCGTGCTAGTCGTAGTCGTCGACGTAGTAGTCGTACTAGTCGTAGTCGTGCTAGTCGTAGTCGTAGTCGTACGAGTCGTAGACGTAGTCGTTGATGTAGTAGTCGTACTAGTCGTAGTCGTACTAGTCGTAGTCGTGCTAGTCGTAGTCGTCGACGTAGTAGTCGTGCTAGTCATAGTCGTGCTAGTCGTAGTCGTACTAGTCGTAGACGTAGTCGTTGATGTAGTAGTCGTACTAGTCGTAGTCGTCGACGTAGTAGTCGTGCTAGTCGTAGTCGTACTAGTCGTAGACATAGTCGTTGATGTAGTAGTCGTACTAGTCGTAGTCGCGCTAGTCGTACTCGTCGACGTAGTAGTCGTACTAGTCGTAGTCGTGCTAGTCGTGGTCGTTGACGTAGTAGTCGTACTAGTCGTAGTCGTGCTAGTCGTAGTCGTCGACGTAGTAGTCGTGCTAGTCGTAGTCGTACTAGTCGTAGACGTAGTCGTTGATGTAGTAGTCGTACTAGTCGTAGTCGTGCTAGTCGTAGTCGTCGACGTAGTAGTCGTGCTAGTCGTAGTCGTGCTAGTCGTAGTCGTACTAGTCGTAGACGTAGTCGTTGATGTAGTAGTCGTGCTAGTCGTAGTCGTACTAGTCGTAGACGTAGTCGTTGATGTAGTAGTCGTACTAGTCGTAGTCGTGCTAGTCGTGGTCGTCGACGTAGTAGTCGTACTAGTCGTAGTCGTACTAGTCGTAGTCGTGCTAGTCGTGGTCGTTGACGTAGTAGTCGTACTAGTCGTAGTCGTGCTAGTCGTAGTCGTCGACGTAGTAGTCGTGCTAGTCGTAGTCGTACTAGTCGTAGACGTAGTCGTTGATGTAGTAGTCGTACTAGTCGTAGTCGTCGACGTAGTAGTCGTGCTAGTCGTAGTCGTACTAGTCGTAGACGTAGTCGTTGATGTAGTAGTCGTGCTAGTCGTAGTCGTACTAGTCGTAGACGTAGT
>NW_003215458.1:3805-10372 GCF_000006405.1 Perkinsus marinus ATCC 50983
GTAGTCGTAGTCGTCGACGTAGTAGTCGTACTAGTCGTAGTCGTCGACGTAGTAGTCGTACTAGTCGTAGTCGTGCTAGTCGTGGTCGTCGTCGTAGTAGTCGTACTAGTCGTAGTAGTACTAGTCGTAGACGTAGTCGTAGATGTGCTAGTCGTAGTCGTGCTAGTCGTAGTCGTGCTAGTCGTGGTCGTCGACGTAGTAGTCGTCCTAGTCGTAGTCGTACTAGTCGTAGTCGTAGTCGTCGACGTAGTAGTCGTACTAGTCGTAGTCGTGCTAGTCGTGGTCGTTGACGTAGTAGTCGTACTAGTCGTAGTCGTGCTAGTCGTAGACGTAGTCATTGATGTGCTAGTCGTAGTCGTGCTAGTCGTAGACGTAGTCGTTGATGTGCTAGTCGTAGTCGTACTAGTCGTAGACGTAGTCGTTGATGTAGTAGTCGTACTAGTCGTAGTCGTCGACGTAGTAGTCGTGCTAGTCGTAGTCGTACTAGTCGTAGACGTAGTCGTTGATGTAGTAGTCGTACTAGTCGTAGTCGTGCTAGTCGTAGTCGTCGACGTAGTAGTCGTACTAGTCGTAGTCGTGCTAGTCGTGGTCGTTGACGTAGTAGTCGTACTAGTCGTAGTCGTGCTAGTCGTAGTAGTCGTGATAGTCGTAGACGAGGTAGTCGTACTATCAGTAGTAGCTGTACTCACTGTAGTAGTGTTACCAATTACCGTAGTCATACTGTCAGTACTAGCCGGAGTAACGGCGGTAGAAGTAGGACTCGAACTAACCACCAAGTTTCGTGACGGGTGCGACTTGTTGAAATCATGAATATCTACTCCTACGTACTCTACTTCAATATCTCTAAGACATTCCGCTTCCGCAGAAGAAATGATCACGATACCAGACGGTATGGAAGGAATAGAAACGTCACAAATTGGTTGGGACTCTACTTGAACTACATCGTACAACAACGGATCCTGTTCCGCTGCTGATGGTGACGATAAACACAGATAGAATGGAATAAAAACAGAGAAGTTGCAGTTCTTTAACATGATTAAAGTTGGTAAAATGACAAAACAACTGAGACAATATCAGTGTAAGCTTTCCGGCACATAATCGAAACTAAAGACAGTGGAAGACAAGCGGCCACATAGACAGTGGGAAGATGAGTGGACTAGAACAACGTTTTCCGAGGTTTGTGTGAGTTTTGAACCACTCACTATTGACGAGCTAAACGTGCTCACTTCATCCTCATAGTTAGATAAATTTTCGCTAGATTGTGCAAATCATCGTAGCACACAGTTCGAACTATGTACGTCTATTGGACACCGACTAGTCTCAATATTCAGATAGGTACGGAACTTAATGTGGCTCGGATATTCCAGCACCCAGGTTTGTGTAAGCGCTCATCGGTAATACTCACAAAATCCAAGATTTATGGTAATCCACAAACCTTCTCAAAACTGTTCTCAATGAGTTGATTGAGAGGTGTATATGGAGCTCATCGAAAAGCAGCGCTCACGCTCATCGAGGCGAGGAGCGTAAGACGGAAGGATGAGCCATCGTTCCGTCCTTCATCCTTCATGCTTCATCCTGGACAATAATTGAGAGAGTTGATAACAGACAGCCTGTGACTCTTAGCGGAGGTGCACTGGTCAACGAGATTTGATATCCGCATTTCATACATATTACGTATTCCCACCAGCATCAATCAGTTCGCTCTTGCATCCGCAAATATCAGTTGCAATGATGCTGATTCTGAGTCGCGCAGTCAGAGAAATTTGGAATGTTTTGGGTATCGGCTCAACCTCACGGAAAGTACCTAGTCATTTGGCTTCCGCAGTTGATGGTCGCTGAATTTTCAGCGTGCTTCCGCACATCTCTATCACAGGAACTGTTATGGTTAATGAATGCACACGATCAACTGTAACACTAACCGAGACGCACCGGCAGCCCGATCGCTAACTAGTGCTGGATCATACGATAAGACAGGCATCGACTGTGTAACGAACCGATGTCGAATTGAGTGACCGCTGATCTTCGGCTTCGGAAGTGCTGGTGCCTGCAGGAAGTCTCCTCGGCGATGGCTCTATACTCTTGAGAGATTCTCACATCACTTCATTTCATCATCCGTTTGCTTCGAGCAAATTTCTTCTTTGACGTGATAGTTCACAGCATCACTCGTGGTACACCTCTCGATGGCTACCTGTGACTCGTGATCTCCGAGTTGTACCTTAGAGTTAGCTCTCACTTGCTTGAGGGTCTGTCTTTCTGCTATAATCAACCCTCGAAGCTACATGCTCGAGTCCGTGTCCGTCCTCGCGGTCTTGCTACAAGGATAGAGTACAATCTCTCCACCTGATAAGAATGACCAGAGAGCGGCTTGGCCGAGCGCAACCATTCGAATATTAGGCTATCGAAGATTGTTGCAACAGAAACATGTACTGGATTTTCTCGCCTCCAGCATTCTTACATGATGAGCTGTCGCAATCAATAGCTGAACTCTAATCGCGGCGCTTCCTTCGCTTAGCGATACGTGCTTCAGTTCGTTCTTCGATATCGCATGTGTGCTCAAAATTTTCAACGTAATTTTCACCACCTCAGCTCTCACTAGTCAAACAAGACTATTCAGCTTTATTAATACTTCATTTGAGACTTTAACGTCACATGCTATTCGATTCTGTGTCTATAGCACAGAACATACGGGTTTCTGTAGTGCTGTAGACTTCATTTCTAATAGTTCGAGGACAGTTCTCCAATCCCCGTCGTAATCATCGAGCATTTGTTTACACGGTGTTATAGACGACCGCCACAAACCGTGCTCGATTTGTGTTTCACCAGGGAATCGAAGCCAGAGTTAAGTAGAACACGAATAAGAAATACGATAATTACTCGCGAGTTGTGGCTAACAACTTGTGAGCGACAACGAACCCCCACCCCTCAGAGTCTGAGGCTCGGACTGTGAACTCAACATATCCACAGCTGAAATCAGAAGTAGTAAATCGTCAAACCACCTGTTTGCTTTCATTCTATCACTACTCGAGCCAAGTTAGATATTTAAAAGATTGAGATTGAGAGTTAAAATAAAAGAGATCAATCAGCATTCAATGTACTAGCTGGCGACTCGATACAATCGCATCTAATATTGTCCCAAAGACGACGTGATCCACTACTTTCGATTAGACGCCGGTCGCTTTGACAGAAACTAGGCGTGCTCCAGTACTTACAGTAGGACCCGGGGATAATAGACGCACAGTAGGCATCAGCATCGGCACAATCTAGAACGCTGGATGTAGTTGTTGATGGCGAAGAAGACGTTACTCTTGTGGTGGTACTAGTCTCAGATGTGGTACTCGGGGATATTGTTGTGGTGGTATCAGCAGCAGTGCTGATCTGAGTAGCTATTGTGGTTGACGTTACGACCGTGGTCGTGTTCGGAGTAGAAGTGGTCACAACTGTAGTAGTACCATCAGTTGTTGTGGTTGGCTGCTTGTTGCAACTACAGAGGACATCAGTTCCATGACAGACATTAGGAAGCTTGTAAGTCATGCAGAAAGAGCCTGGAGATATCGAAGCACAGAACTCGTCAGCTTCCTTGCAATCATCGACTACGGTGGAAGAAGCAACTGACGTTGTCGTAGTCGGAATGGTAGTCGGTTTTGTAGTCATAGTAACCGTTGTCGATGACGTAGTAGACGTGATGGTTACAGTTGTTGTTGTAGTGGTGGGCCGACTAGTGGAAGTGGTAGTAGTTGTCGAGGTCGTCGCCCGGGTGGTGATGATACCACTTGTCGTAGTTGTGGTGAAAGTAGTAGAAATTTGAGTGGTGGTTACGGTGGTGCTGGTAGTAGTCGGAGTAATAGTAGTAGTGGGCGAGGTAGTCCTCGAAGTGGTTGCCATAGTAGTCGGCTGTTTGCTGCAACTACAGGGGACATCAGTTCCATGACAGACATTAGGTAGCTTATAAGTTACACAGAAAGACCCCGGAGACATCGAAGCACAGAACTCGTCAGCCTCTTTGCAGTCGTCAACTGTTGTAGACATAGTAGTCGTAGACTTACGAGTTATCGTGGTGCTAGTCGTCGTCGTCGTCGACGTAGTAGTGGTCTTAGTTGTTGTCGTCGATGTAGTAGTGGTCTTAGTTGTAGTAGTAGTCATCGATGTGGTCGTAGACGTGCTAGTGGTTCTGGTTGTGGTCGTCGACGTAGTAGTGGTCTTAGTTGTAGTAGTAGTCGTCGATGTGGTCGTAGACGTGCTAGTGGTTCTGGTTGTGGTCGTCGACGTAGTAGTGGTCTTAGTTGTAGTCGTCGACGTAGTAGTGGTCTTAGTTGTTGTAGTCGACGTAGTAGTGGTCTTAGTTGTAGTAGTCGTCGTCGATGTGGTCGTAGACGTGCTAGTCGTCGTCGACGTAGTAGTGGTCTTAGTTGTTGTCGTCGACGTAGAAGTGGTCTTAGTTGTAGTCGTAGTCGTCGATGTGGTCGTAGACGTGCTAGTGGTTCTGGTTGTGGTCGTCGACGTAGTAGTGGTCTTAGTTGTAGTCGTCGACGTAGTAGTGGTCTCAGTTGTAGTAGTCGTCGTCGATGTGGTCGTAGTTGTAGTAGTCGTCGTCGATGTGGTCGTAGACGTGCTAGTAGTCGTCGACGTAGTAGTCGTTCTGGTTGTGGTCGTCGACGTAGTAGTGGTCTTAGTTGTAGTCGTCGACGTAGTAGTGGTGTTAGTTGTAGTAGTCGTCGTCGATGTGGTCGTAGACGTGCTAGTAGTCGTCGACGTAGTAGTGGTCTTAGTTGTAGTAGTCGTCGTCGACGTGCTAGTGGTTCTGGTTGTGGTCGTCGACGTAGTAGTGGTCTTAGTTGTAGTCGTCGACGTAGTAGTGGTCTCAGTTGTAGTAGTCGTCGTCGATGTGGTCGTAGTTGTAGTAGTCGTCGTCGATGTGGTCGTAGACGTGCTAGTAGTCGTCGACGTAGTAGTCGTTCTGGTTGTGGTCGTCGACGTAGTAGTGGTCTTAGTTGTAGTCGTCGACGTAGTAGTGGTGTTAGTTGTAGTAGTCGTCGTCGATGTGGTCGTAGACGTGCTAGTAGTCGTCGACGTAGTAGTGGTCTTAGTTGTAGTAGTCGTCGTCGTCGACGTAGTAGTGGTTCTGGTTGTGGTCGTCGACGTAGTCGTCGACGTAGTAGTGGTTCTGGTTGTGGTCGTCGACGTAGTAGTGGTCTTAGTTGTAGTAGTCGTCGTCGACGTGGTCGTAGACGTGCTAGTCGTCGTCGACGTAGTAGTGGTCTTAGTCGTAGTAGTCGTCGTCGACGTAGTAGTGGTTCTGGTTGTGGTCGTCGACGTAGTAGTGGTCTTAGTTGTAGTCGTCGACGTAGTAGTGGTCTTAGTTGTAGTAGTCGTCGTCGATGTGGTCGTAGACGTGCTAGTAGTCGTCGACGTAGTAGTGGTCTTAGTTGTAGTAGTCGTCGTCGACGTAGTAGTGGTTCTGGTTGTGGTCGTCGACGTAGTAGTGGTCTTAGTTGTAGTAGTCGTCGTCGATGTGGTCGTAGACGTGCTAGTCGTCGTCGACGTAGTAGTGGTTCTGGTTGTGGTCGTCGACGTAGTAGTGGTCTTAGTTGTAGTAGTCGTCGTCGATGTGGTCGTAGACGTGCTAGTCGTCGTCGACGTAGTAGTGGTCTTAGTTGTTGTCGTCGACGTAGTAGTGGTCTTAGTTGTAGTAGTAGTCGTCGATGTGGTCGTAGACGTGCTAGTAGTCGTCGACGTAGTACTGGTTGTGGTCGTCGACGTAGTAGTGGTCTTAGTTGTAGTCGTCGACGTAGTAGTGGTGTTAGTTGTAGTAGTCGTCGTCGATGTGGTCGTAGACGTGCTAGTAGTCGTCGACGTAGTAGTGGTCTTAGTTGTAGTAGTCGTCGTCGACGTAGTAGTGGTTCTGGTTGTGGTCGTCGACGTAGTAGTGGTCTTAGTTGTAGTAGTCGTCGTCGATGTGGTCGTAGACGTGCTAGTCGTCGTCGACGTAGTAGTGGTTCTGGTTGTGGTCGTCGACGTAGTAGTGGTCTTAGTTGTAGTAGTCGTCGTCGATGTGGTCGTAGACGTGCTAGTCGTCGTCGACGTAGTAGTGGTCTTAGTTGTTGTCGTCGACGTAGTAGTGGTCTTAGTTGTAGTAGTAGTCGTCGATGTGGTCGTAGACGTGCTAGTAGTCGTCGACGTAGTAGTGGTTCTGGTTGTGGTCGTCGACGTAGTAGTGGTCTTAGTTGTAGTAGTCGTCGTCGACGTGGTCGTAGACGTGCTAGTAGTCGTCGACGTAGTAGTGGTCTTAGTTGTAGTAGTCGTCGTCGACGTAGTAGTGGTTCTGGTTGTGGTCGTCGACGTAGTAGTGGTCTTAGTTGTAGTCGTCGACATAGTAGTGGTCTTAGTTGTAGTAGTCATCGTCGATGTGGTCGTAGACGTGCTAGTCGTCGTCGACGTAGTAGTGGTCTTAGTTGTTGTCGTCGATGTAGTAGTGGTCTTCGTTGTAGTAGTAATCGTCGATGTGGTCGTAGACGTGCTAGTGGTTCTGGTTGTGGTCGTCGACGTAGTAGTGGTCTTAGTTGTAGTCGT
>NW_003212600.1:0-1721 GCF_000006405.1 Perkinsus marinus ATCC 50983
CGCGCGGACGCACGAAATTTAGGAAAGTGAGAGAATAAGCTCCGCTTGCTCCGCAATTTTGCATATAAAATTTGCACGCATTGTATAATTTTTTTTCTCGGCGATTTGTTGTATTTTACACTGGTTTTCTTGTACAGGCTTTCACAGTCGCTGATGAATCTCTGGTAGAAGCGCGACTCTCTGAAGATGCGATGAATGCTATATTGCGTTTATCGTATAGCAGGTCTGCTGAGGTTCCACCAGCTGCTCGGAATGCGGCGGTGATGCTCTTGATTGAGGTAACGCACTGCGAAGATTTTGAAGACATTTTTAAAGTTGCGGGTTGAATTTATTTCGTTATGAGAAAAAATGGAAATTTTCGCGGAAATTTTTCGGTGATTTCGATTAACAGAGCTCATCATAGGATGTTGAAGATTTTTTTCTGAAAAAAAAATTCTAGGGTAAATTTATTTTTCATGAAAAAAAGTTTGATTTTTTTCCTGATCTAGATTACTAGAGCTCAAGCTAGAGGAAGTAGTCGAAGTGATGAGGAGGCTGAGTTGGAAACACGGTGAGATCAGCGGAGCGAAGCGATTTTTATTAGTCATTTTTTGTCATGTAGGTGTTGGCGTGCGATCTACCATCATGTTCATTCGCTCGAATCGCAATCGGCGTCGAATTATGTACCACTGCTGCAGATGGTTTGGGAGTTGATGAGCGCGAAGTCTACTGAACCTATCTTGGCTACTGCTACTGCTAGAAGGCTACTACAATTGGGTAATTTCGTGGCGCGTGACGGATTTTGATAGTAGCATTTTATTTTCAAACAGAATGGGATAATTTTGTGGCGCGTGACGGTTTTTGATAGCAGCATTTTATTGACAAACAGAATGGGATAATTTTGTGGCGCGTGACGGTTTTTGATAGCAGCATTTTATTGACAAACAGAATGGGATAATTTCGTGGCGCGTGACGGAATTGATAGCAGCATTTTATTTTCAAACAGAATGGGATAATTTAGTGGCGCGTGACGGTTTTTGATAGCAGCATTTTATTTCCAAACAGAATGGGATAATTTCGTGGCGCGTGACGGTTTTTGATAGCAGCATTTTATTGCCAAACAGAATGGGATAATTTCGTGGCGCGTGACGGTTTTTGATAGCGACATTTTATTGACAAACAGAATGGGATAATTTCGTGGCGCGTGACGGTTTTTGATAGCAGCATTTTATTGCCAAACAGAATGGGATAATTTCGTGGCGCGTGACGGTTTTTGATAGCGACATTTTATTGACAAACAGAATGGGATAATTTCGTGGCGCGTGACGGAATTGATAGCAGCATTTTATTGCCAAACAGAATGGGATAATTTCGTGGCGCGTGACGGAATTGATAGCAGCATTTTATTGCCAAACAGAATGGGATAATATCGTGGCGCGTGACGGTTTTTGATAGCAGCATTTTATAGTTGAACAAAATAGGGCAATTTTGTGGCGCGTGACGGTATAGTTGACAGTAGAAAATGGCCAGATATATTCACTTGTTTATGAAATAGTGATAACATCACTGTGAAGATATAGGTGTAGGATAAAGGTGGTCGCTAGCCCAGTGTAGTTAGTGAATGAATTGATTTCGCGCCCGATAGGGAGAAATTTTCGAAAAAAATTAGAAATTTCTGAGAAAAAATCGCTTTTTTCGAGAATCAAGAAAGCTGTAGTTTTTTTCGGTCGGAAATTTGGTGA
>NW_003208063.1:0-1075 GCF_000006405.1 Perkinsus marinus ATCC 50983
GGGGTCTGAGAGACACAATGATATAGAAGTAACAATCTGCCAGATTGGATCTGGTCACCATAGAATATAGTCTCATGGGCGATCGAGCTTCTGCAGAGATGGCTGGATGAAGATTCAACAATTCGGTTGATCCTGACGCTCTAAACGTCCCAAGAAAGACCCAAAATGCTTTCATAGATGATTGAAAGGAATGGGGACTATGTCAGTTATTCAACTACAGCCGAATACATACTATGTAGCGTAGGGTATCTACTCTCATAGCAAAATGTCAACGTTGAAGAAATCGTTTCATCGCAAGCATAAGTTGAGTGCGATAGATCTCACGCCAAACTTCTCAGAATGCCACTCTTGACTCGGAACGTATCGGGTGCCCCAAATAAAATGTGCTTTGTCTGTAAGTCGCAGAGTTCAACGAATTTTTAAGTGATAGCTAACTAGAAGGTACCTTTGAATTCTAGATATGATTTGGCTCTGTAGAGCTATGCACAATCAAATCACGCAAAATTGCTCAAAATCCATGCAAAAAAAGTTCAGCCCAATTTCTTGGTGATAAATCAAAGCGATATGAGAAAATGCAGGAGTACCACCCAAAGGCTGGAACCCTAACTTATCTAACAGGTAGATAGATCAAGAAGTTTGGTCGTACTCGGTGAATGTCAGCGTCGACAGAATCATCGGACAATACGAATTCTAGCACCATATTAATTTCACTCTGCTCACTTTAGTGGGGCACCACACTCAATAATGAGCTTGTACCGAAGACGGTTGAAGTCCACTCGGAAATCACGCTGACTCAAAGCAGTTCTACCTGAACGAAGGAACCGTTCAACGTGTTTTTCATCTCCGGCACTAGTGTCTCCTGATTTTATAGGTTACCTTCTCGCTCGTAATCTCCTCCGAAACGTCCCGACTTTTTTGCTATATGATGTGAAAACGTGTCTTCTCCGAGCCTGCTTTGTATCCAGTGAGCAGCCAACAAGTGGCATAGCGACCCCATTGTAGCTTCGAGTCCGAGTCTTCGATGAATATATGATAGACTGTCTAGTTGAGAGTCGACTAGAGTACGCTGCGAGCC
>NW_003200962.1:0-1297 GCF_000006405.1 Perkinsus marinus ATCC 50983
AATAGCTTCTTAGGATACTGTACTAATAGTGATCTAGTAGGGATATGTATAAATATGATGAGAATTAGTTTTCTAGGGTACGGCATAATGCGAGTCCAATGCACCTTTCGGTGGATGGGAGGTATTACTGGGGAACAGGGTGGCGTTATACGATCAGATCTTCACGAGCCGGTGGATGTATATGCTCATTGGGTGGACCAGTGTGAGGAGTTGAATCAGCGTGAGAGGGAGGAGAGTTCATCCAAGAAACGAAGGCTGGATGAAGAGTCTGTCTCGTAGGGAAGTCTTGTCGTTCTTGTCATTAGGGAACTTCTCAGGGAATCCGAGTCCGGCGAGAGTGACTATTAGAGACATTGAAGAAGTATCATTCGCGTGTTTTACAGTTGCCTTCCCGAGTCTGGTGCTTTATTGTTCATGTTAATACCGGGTGGGAGGGGGAGGGACCGTTTGGGGATGTAGTAGTGACTGATTTTTATGGGAAGAGGTCGCAAAGGACACACAGCTCGTCCGCCCCCATTGGTACGAACAGACACCGTGAAGACAGATGATGATGATTTTCATGCTGATGCGGCCGATGCTCACCGCAGTGCTGTTGGTAGTGTCCCTCTGCTGTGTGATGAGTCTCAGTGTATATGGTAGGGTCTCTATCTCGGAGCAGCAGTAGTGCCGTGGCTGGGAAGAAGCAAGTCGGTGGGTATATATTGGACCAAAGGATAGGCAGGGGGAGCTATGCCCAGGTATGAGCAGCCGTTCTGAGGGAAGCGACACTGCTTGCTAGGTCTGGCGGGGACATATGATATCTCATCCGGATAAGTTAGTGGCAGTGAAGGTTATCAATAGAGGTACAGTGCAGGAGACAAGTCAGTTGAGGCAGGAGGTGGGTCTAGAGTTGCATCACAGAGGCTCGGGTCATGGGTCACCTTCAGGTCAGCGCTCTCAGGAAGCTGCGGCATGAGAATATTGTGCGTTTCATAGACCTTCGTAAATCCCAAGGACACTTCTACTTGGTGCTTGAATACTGTGAGGGTGGGGATTTGGCCCAGTTCATGCAGGCTAGAGGAGGCAAGCTTGAGTAGGCTCTGCTGTTCTACAACAATGGTGTACTCCATCGTACAGGCCATCACTAGCCCGTCGGTTCTTCGCACAGATCTGCTCTGGCTTATCGTCTCTCCATCTACAACCATCACCACTCATACACAGGGACATCAAGCCGCAGAATGTGCTGCTTTCATATAGCTATCTCTCCTCGGCCGAAAGTGAGCCGGCGTCCGTCGCGGCGTCACACCGAAAGAGAGGG
>NW_003208477.1:0-845 GCF_000006405.1 Perkinsus marinus ATCC 50983
GCCAGGACTTCAGAGACTTCGTGGAAGAGGCGTAGGTGTAGGGGTCTCGGGGGTGGTGATGATGGGAAATCTTTAGGCTGATGGAAGCCCTCCATGCGGTGTCCTTCAACCGCTCTTTTTTGGCCCTACCAGAATTCCGCCTCTTCGTGTCACCTCTGTCTGAGGTGGCCTCAACTGAAGCGCCACCTATTACGATCAATGGCACGACGAGGAGTATAGTCGAGAACCAGGAGATTCGGGAGGTAAGGCGGCCTCGGGGGATGTGGGTTATCATAATATGTTCAAGGGATAACGGTAGTCAGATTATTTCTTATTACTACGTATTATAGTATTAATATGATGTAGTATCACCCTGTGGTGGTTGATGTAAGTGTTGAACGTAACAGAGCTAGAGTGGACTCATAGTGAAGGAGATGGGGAAAATGGAGGGACTCGTTTTTATTTTTGAGGCTGACACTAGTGCTGGAATATATGCTCGCTTTGCTCAGCTGAGCTCAAGAGTTTTCTGAATAACTATAGGCGTCTACATACGACTCCGGGTAGGGATGTTGAGAAGCCAACAAGAATCTTCTAAAATTTTTTCAAACTTTTCATACTGTCACCAACACATTCAGTTGACCATGTGCATATTTTCCCACACTGCCAGGCATAGGCACAGTTTGATCGTATTATGCATTACTCTAGGGTACGTTATATAGTCTATGGCGTAAAAGCGATTATAATAGGGTACGTTATATTGACTATGGGGGTAAAATCAATTATAATAGGGTACGTTATATTGTCTATGGGGGTAGAAGCGATTACATAGGGTACGTTATAGTGTAATAAATTAGTGTATATTCCCT
>NW_003208990.1:0-1931 GCF_000006405.1 Perkinsus marinus ATCC 50983
CAGTGTTCGGGTGACTTCTGCGTTGCTGATAGGACGGCGTTCCCTAACCTCCTCCCGGTGGGCCAAATAACTACCGAGTCCTTCAGTTTCACTGACTATGGTGCATGGTACCTAGCTGGTTACTCTAGTGATGATGGTATCCGTATGCTTTGGAGACTCCAATGCAACCAATGGCTACCTGTTGCCGAGAAGACTATTTCTAATATCGAGGCTTCGGGCAACGATATGTTCGTGTTTGGCATCAGCGAGGGTGACGTTGGTGTTTTTTTTACCCGAAGAACAACAATGCTTATCGTATAATAGCTCAGGCGGATCCTTCCAAGGAGTATACTGGAGTCACCTTTTATCAACACTCGAATATTCTATATGTTACCGAAAAGGCTACTGGGCAGATTGCTCGGTTCACAGGTCACTACTACGGTTTCAACTAGTGGTCCTGTGACTAGCACTACTACATCCTCTTCATCTGGGCAGTGTTCGGGTGACCATTAGTACTGGTGACCATTACCATTAGAGTACTGTTACTTTAAAGTGATCGGCCTTCCATAGTCGGTATCGGCGAATTACCATTAGAGTACTGTTACTTTAAAGCGATCGGCCTTCCATAGTCGGTATCGGCGAATTACCATTAGAGTACTGTTACTTTAAAGTGATCGGCCTTCCACAGTCGGTATCGGCGAATTACCATTAGAGTACTGTTACTTTAAAGTGATCGGCCTTCCACAGTCGGTATTGGCGAATTACCATTAGAGTACTGTTACTTTAAAGTGATCGGCCTTCCACAGTCGGTATCGGCGAATTACCATTAGAGTACTGTTACTTTAAAGTGATCGGCCTTCCACAGTCGGTATTGGCGAATTACCATTAGAGTACTGTTACTTTAAAGTGATCGGCCTTCCACAGTCGGTATCGGCGAATTACCATTAGAGTACTGTTACTTTAAAGTGATCGGCCTTCCACAGTCGGTATCGGCGGATTACCATTAGAGTACTGTTACTTTAAAGTGATCGGCCTTCCACAGTCGGTATTGGCGAATTACCATTAGAGTACTGTTACTTTAAAGTGATCGGCCTTCCACAGTCGGTATTGGCGAATTACCATTAGAGTACTGTTACTTTAAAGTGATCGGCCTTCCACAGTCGGTATCGGCGAATTACCATTAGAGTACTGTTACTTTAAAGTGATCGGCCTTCCACAGTCGGTATCGGCGGATTACCATTAGAGTACTGTTACTTTAAAGTGATCGGCCTTCCATAGTCGGTATCGGCGAATTACCATTAGAGTACTGTTACTTTAAAGTGATCGGCCTTCCATAGTCGGTATCGGCGAATTACCATTAGAGTACTGTTACTTTAAAGTGATCGGCCTTCCATAGTCGGTATCTACCCCGCTGAACAGCTCTCCTGTGCCCTAGTTGTCCCCATAACAGTGAGTGCGAGTTACAGTCTAACTAACATGAACCATGTCCGGCTCCATTCTAACTAACATGAACCATGTCCGGCTCCATTCTAGCTGATGTATCACATGCCCGGCTTCATTCTACTTAACATTAGCCATGTCCGGCTCCATTCTACCTAACATAAGCCATGTCCGGCTCCATTCTAACTAGCATGAACCATGTCCGGCTCTATGCTAGCTGATGTATCACATGCCCGGCTTCATTCTACTTAACATCAGCCATGTCCGGCTCCATTCTACCTAACATAAGCCATGTCCGGCTCCATTTTAACTAACATGAACCATGTCCGGCTCCATTGTAACCAACACGAGTTCTGCCCGGCTCCATCCTAGCTGATGTATCACATGCCCGGCCCTATTATACCTAACATTAGCCATGTCCGGCCCCATTCTAACTAACATGAGCTCTGTATGGCTCCATTCTATTATATACATTCTATTCATAACAAACAATCAACGACCTGATGATACTA
>NW_003199532.1:0-1540 GCF_000006405.1 Perkinsus marinus ATCC 50983
CTCCTCCGACTACTACAGCAACTCCTCCGACTACTACAGCAACTCCTCCGACTACTACTAGAACTCCCACAACTACTACCGCAACTGCTACGACCACAACCACTACTGGGGTGTTGGATTGCGTGGAGGCTGATGACTACTGTGATTCTATCATGCCCGGATCGTATTGTAAGTACTGGAGTACTCCTAGTGTCTGTCAAAGTGACAGGCGTTTGAGCGAGGGCTTTGAAGCGCGTCAGCTTTGGGAGACTATTCCGTGTGAATGTGTCTGGTCTACTGCCATCAATATGGCTGGTGAGTAGTTTATGTTCTAGTTTGAAAGTCATATTTTAATTTCATTTCGTTGTAGAGTAGCCCGACAAGAGCTACGCGTCTTGGTGGAACTCACCGGTTGAATGGCACGATGAAACTAGGTCTTTCAACAATTTACTAATTGTTCAATTTGAGTAGTTGAGTTTGTCAGGTTGGAACATGTAGATCAACAACTGTTGTGTTGTACGCTGGAGATTTACCTCGTGAATTAATCCAGAGTAGATCCAAAAAGATGTTTATTAATGTAATGGGCATTGATTTCTTACATTCACAGGTTTCTAAACCCTGTGTTATTCACCACTTCATCTATTCATGTTCTTTCAGGCAGGTTAGATATGTGAATATCTAATACTTCATCCAAATTATTGGTGTTTAGTCGATGAAACTCACAAACTCATTCAACACTTCGCGAATTATCAGCGTCGAGAGGAGCTTATATAAACGCGTCGCGTTTAACAGGATGCGTGGTGAGATGGTGCTAGTTGCGTTCGAACTCGACTGATCGGCAGACTTGTACTTTTACGATCAACTCCATAGAATCGTTGATTCGTCGAGAAACAAAAACCTTCTCTCTCAAGGCCACTGTAACGTATAAGCCATATAGTTTGAGGTTCCACTTTTCAGCTGCTCGAGGTTCATGACACACCCAAACAACCGATGAACGCGACCTTCCAATATGCTGTGTATCAGCATATGAACTCATGGAGCTCAACTCTAAGGGTCTGCACTCATACGGGTAGCTCCAAAGGACATTTCTTCACAGAAGGGTGCTCCAATCAGGCTCGCTAGTATGTGTGATGAAGTGATCCACTCGACTCTAGCCATTAGCTAATAGCTATTGTGATTCGTTGTCTAAAGTGATCACTCTATTGTTATAGTGTACTCAGTTGGTAAGTGAAATTCGAGGGGGTTTCTGTATAGCATTAGTAACTTGATAAGTTTGTAAGCTTTAAAGGTTGATGTTTTCTGTTCCTCTCATCTTGGAGGGAAGTGTTCCATGGTGTACGTGCATTGTCTTCAGTTATTTTTTGTTATTACGTGCTTAGTATGTCAGTGATGTTAACACTAGCTATTACGCTTGTCTCATACTTCAGCGTGTCCTTGTCTACGGCAGAACAGGTTGTTCTGGCTTCTGAAGATTCGGGTTGTCCTGTCGGTGATGCTTACTGTGATTCTATCATGCCTGGATCCTATTGCAAGTATTGGAGTACTCCTAGTTACTGCCAGA
>NW_003212269.1:0-955 GCF_000006405.1 Perkinsus marinus ATCC 50983
GGGTTAGAGGCCTTTCAGTGAGGTTTCAGTTTTCCAATGGAGTGCAGTTGCGTCTGCGTGCAGGTACGCCACGCAGCATATGCATGCGAAGTACTCTTCGTTCGATGGAGTGTATTCCTTTCTGGGGTCCAATAATTTCGATCGTTATTCCACACGGAGGAATCTGGAGTGCAGCATAGGAGTGATGGACCGAGGCTTCGCTGAGGGTATCAGGTCGATTCATGAGGATAAGAAACATAAAGGCTTCAAGCCATCCTTGGACGATTGGTAGTTGGGGAAAAATGGTGTAGCGGATAAACGTACTGTCTGATTATCGTGAGGGTGTGGGTTCTATTCCCGTGAGGTAGCTTTTTAGCTCTCATTCTCTCTAGTTTGATACTCTAGTAATGGAATTTCACCGGTGCTATGAAAAAAACATTAGTGAAGAACATATTTCACGACTATCGCGTATCACCGCGAATATCGCGTTTTTCACCGAGTTTTACGCCACTTCACGTAAAATGGGTGAAACTCTAATGAACGGAATTGCACGTCGTTATATAATAGAGGCTCGAGTTTATGTGAAATGCCTCTATTGCCTTAGGTACTTTTCCAACAGTTTTGTAAGGCTGGGTTGTTTCATCGCATACTACTGTCTAAAACTGTCCGGTCAGAACATCGTTGACGGTTTGAATATTTATAACACACAATGGAGATTGCGTAAAGAGCTGCTTGTGAAGGCGCTGAATAAGGAGGCTGGCATCACCGTTGCAACTGGCATGATGTGGGGACTTTGCTGAAATCATAACAACTACTACTATTTACCATTCACTGCTCTGTAACCATTGAAACACTGCGTCGTACGGTCCTGGACAGTTGTTTAGGTCTTCTCCTCTCGTACAATATAGTTTCTAGTTGAGATATTGTTCTGGTGTTGAGAGTAACTGAGGGCATTTTGAATGTATCAGACGTGCTG
>NW_003213605.1:0-1141 GCF_000006405.1 Perkinsus marinus ATCC 50983
ACATTTGCCCCATCTACAAGCGGAAATCCAAGCGTGATGTTCGCAACTACCGTCCAATCGCTCTGCTTGAAATCCCCTCGAGGATTTTCGAGCGTATCATAGCTCAAAAGTTGGTTCACCATGCCATTACCATGAACATCCTCGCCCCTGACCAAGCCGCTTTCCTACCTGGCCGTTGCACTGGTGATGTGATGTGGGAATTCATGGCTGACGCAATTGGTGCTATGAACGAACGCAGCTGCTGGCATGTTCTCCAAACTGATATTGCTGGTGCTTTTGACCGTGTCGACCGACATCTCCTTCTCCTCCGCTTGGAGAACTGTGGAATCAGGGGTAAGCTACTCAACCTCCTTCGTAACTACTTGTCTGAGCGTCGCTTCAGAGTTGTCTGTGGTGGCACGAGTTCCTCCCTTTTCTGCGAGTCGGCTGGGGTCTGTCAAGGTTCCTGTCTGGGTCCAGTTTTGTGGCTATACTTTTTCTCGCCTATTCACTCCTCCGCTGTTGGTAATGCTGGCCCCGGTCTCTCTACATACACCTTCGCTGATGACCACACTCAAGGCTCTAAGGACCCTCACTTACTAACCAAAGGTGAAGCGGGCGCTGTCGCCTTCACAAACGGTGCCAGAATTACTATGGAGCCTGCTAAAAAGGTTGTCAGCACGTATGCTAATAGAGCACCTAAGTCTCAACAGGAGTGTGCCATCCTACTTGGTCTCAGGTTGGATGCTGCTCTGTCCATGTCCAACCACTTTGACTACGTTTTGAGGCAGGTCTCCGTGAAGACTGCACAGCTACTACGACTACAACCCTACTTGGATACCACTCAACTCGCGAGATGCTTCAAACAATACTGTTGGCCGCTTCTGGAATATGGTTTGCCCGGCTTCATCCATGCCCCAGATGCCCAACTGAAGAGGCTTGACGCTTGTCAAGACCGTTTCATCGAGCTTACTGGATGTACGCTACCTAGCCTGGCGTGGCGCCGATTTGTGGGGATGATGTCCTGGCTCTATAAAGTAGTAGTCCTCAGAGATGGCCCTCCATCTCTAGTGTCGCGTTTTATACTAGTAGACATCATTCTGCGTTACTCGTAGCTCACTCGGCTGAGAGCAAAAACACGGGTATCAGTTGGTAGTTTCGA
>NW_003206664.1:0-687 GCF_000006405.1 Perkinsus marinus ATCC 50983
AGCAGCTCCTTGTTTCGATCAAGGGACCTCTGGGTTATGAGCCCAACACGCTATCCACTGCGCCAAGCTGCTCATGCGTATAATCTCCTGTATCGCCCTGACGTGCTGAGCATAACTGTTCCACGATAGAATAGAGACTCTTCTCTCGTTGATGCGAACTGCACCGCCCGGGAATCGGACCCGGACCGTCTGCTTGGAAGGAAGATATCCTAACCATTAGACTAGCGGTGCATATCAATAAAGCGTTGTCCGTGCATAGAAAAGAGCTATTCACCTAGAGCAGAACTCCTTGCAGGAATGATGAATGACCGTCCGGTACCTCAGAACGCGTTGCGGAGATGAACCAACAGCCCAAATTCACGAGCCGCCGCATGCGGTTTCAAAATGTGCTTGCAAGCAGGAACTTCGATGTCACGAAAAAGTTGTGCAGCTTGTGCCGAGCTAGCTGTAGTATGCGATGAGAACCTTACCAGTTAGAGTTATCAATCGAGATGGAATGCGGCCTACCATGCGAGAGATATAGTAGCAGTTCGCGATCTCAGGTACGCGTTTAAGGCCTAATCAGACTCTTGGCCGCGGGATGGTTGACGACGGTACGTCCGAGAAGGGATTCAGATGTCCCTCTACAAGTATCACAGGAATACTCAATCACTACATAAATGATATGCTCCGCTAGTCTAATGGTTA
>NW_003214540.1:0-1199 GCF_000006405.1 Perkinsus marinus ATCC 50983
TAGGACTAAACACCACTTGGTGAATACCATTATTCCCTCTCCCGATCGCCCTCGATCATCTAGTAGCAAATCTCATAAACTAAAGGCTAGCATGTTCCCGTAACCAATAGATGGAGAAGCTCACTGTCATCACAGGCGATGGACGAAGACCGACGATAAAGGACAATCATCCCTCGATATGATCCAACAGCATAGCAACAATGGTAAACCTCCTTTCAAAGCAGGAACAAAGTTAGCGATGCATAAAGAATTATAACAGGATGTTGCTGCTCTCAACGACGGTGATCCTGCCTGGAGTAGGGAACTTAGGCGCTCACGACCTCGGTCTGGAGACCCTCGAAGCTTTGGACGGGAAGATACTGCACAAGAGTGTACATCTCCTCACCCTCCTCGGCCTGACGACGGGACAGACGTACGCGGACTCTGCGAGGAATGTTGCGGATACCCTTAGACCAGATGAACCTGAGAGAATATATTTGACTAACAAGGTAGTAATGGTGGACGTACTTGTTGAGCTTGGTATCGATACGGACATCCTCTGTCTTCATCTGCTTCTGGGCGAAGGCTTTAATGGCACGAACGACCTTAGGAGCACGCTTCTTAAAGGTCTGCTTGTGCACGATCTTATGGACGTGGATCGTGTGATCAACAGTCAAAGGCTGCATGATCTTCTTGCTAGAGTCTCCTAAGAGTAGAACACCAAGTACGGACCCGAACCGGCTATTCCGACGCGTCAATCAGTACTTAATGAGTCACACGTAGCACTACCACATCAATCATACTCTCACACTTCACTTTCTGACATAATACACCCGCACCCTTATTACCCTTTGCCATCTTTAGGTCACGGTTCAACCGAGGTTAAAAAGAGGCCAGCTACAATATATATCGATCATATGGGCGAGCGAGATCTTGACAACGCCACCTCATGAATGCTCCTCACGAGCCGCATGTGGGTTGAGGAGTCGTTATGCTGTGGCACTACTCTTGCCGTGGTCACGGAAGTGCTGCATGCAAACCCGTGAATCACGGGCCAGGATGATGTCTAGGCATTCGAATCGTTATTGCCTTTGAGACAGGACTGGCCTTGTATCACAACGGTCCATGAGACGGCATCACGAGTTGGTGTCAATAGCCTCACTAGATTGCGATGATCCATCCATAGCTGCCGTTATACTTCGTTAAAGCTTTCTTCGTCT
>NW_003214540.1:1299-4397 GCF_000006405.1 Perkinsus marinus ATCC 50983
CTGAGCTATTAAAGACCCATCCACCTCCGTGGATAATATCAATCTCACCATGCAAGAGTGTGTGGATGCGTTCTTGGGTGCCCGACGAGATATGGTACTGGATGCCCTTAATGGCTCGGACCGGGCAATAAGGATTACTAATGCAGGTGGCTTCCGTGTCTATCATTTGGTTTATGCATTATCAGTCTTTGCTGAGCTATGGACTGGTCTGGAATCGGAACTTATAGGTCGCCAAAGGCCATGCGAAATGATCCGTTTATCAACTGATATGGGCGATGCTCATCGTCTTCTTAGAACGATGTCCACTACACTACCATCTGCAGCTGATGCGCCGACTCGTCAGTTGACCTCGAGGCGGCCATCAAAGTCATGACTGACAATGTATAATACAAATCACATCATCGACTCTGCAATGTACCCAATGATGGTATGAAAGCAATTAATCAAGCGGTCAGAGCTCACAGATATCGCCGAGTACTGAACAGCTGTTTGCTAGGGTTCTTCGTAACTTACCTTTCGTTATTCCTCTTTGGTAGTTGTTGTTGTGTGATTGGTGAGCCCAGACCTGCATCATCCATTAACGGTGCTGTATCGACTAGTTTTTTTAATGGTCTTCACACCTTATGACTACTATCCACGATCAGGGTGTATCATCAACAAGGCCCAGCACCCGAGCGCAGCGGTCGAAAAGGGGTACTGATATTCTCGGTGAGTGCTGGAAATCTCCCATCGGGAGTGTTCTGAGTGGATCCAGATTTGGATACTATTCTTTTGACAGGAAAGTACTTGGGACGACATAGCCGTTAGTCGGATTGGACATCATTACGCCAATCAACCATCAACCAGTTTGACTATTAGATGACTCATGAGCGCTGGTGGATGGTAGCAAGGTAGTATCACTGAGGCGCATCGAATACCATCTTTGAAATGAGACACCACCGTAGATTCATGCAGAGTTTCGGCTGCTCTCCATTGAACCCACTTCTCAGCAGCTGGATTGGAGCTGCATGATGAGCATAAATACAGGAGTCCACCATCAGTATATTCTTCTGCAGTGTATTCCTTGGACCATTTTCATGAGTTCACACGGACGGCTAAAACCGGATTTGGCATTGAAAGTCTTACCCTACGATATGGACCCGCTCATAATGTGATTCACGAATTGGAATTATGGCTGCTAGGGCTATGCAATTGAGAGGCCATGAAAAAAGCCTGACGACTGTGTCAACGATGTCGGCTCACCAGATGAACCCGGATACTGTGCATGCGTGCATCCACCTTGAGCAATGAGTTATTGGTATGCATGTATGCTCTCATGCGCGAGCCGCGCCTCAACGGGTTTACGCCTCCCGTCTACACCGCGCTGCTTGACTAAAGCAGCATCACAGTTGCGACTCCTACAGTCTTTCGCTCCTGGCTTCTGGAATATCTTTGTGCTGAGGCACTCTCTCGTGCGTACGACCGCTTAGTTTTTCGCCACACGAGTACAGTCTATGTGTGTGCGTGCCGCTTCGCTCGGGCGAGCATCGCGATTGGGTCATTATTCTCTTCGGCCGAACTTTTGATTCACATGGCATCGGTTTCAGTTTTTATTACCCTCATTTCGTAATGAATAACTCGGAACTCTCAAATGATTTTGAGTTGTCATTGGAAAGGACTATATTTGAGTCCCGAGACGCTACAATGGAAGCTGTAGTCCCACATATCTGGTCAGGAAATCGAACAGCTATCATCGACTGATTCCTCGCGGCCATCGAGTTCCCCAACGCGCCATCCCATTCTGGGCGACCATCTCGATGCCATGGATGATGCTTCTGCATGGTCTATTCATAGGTGTCCGACTCTTGTACTGAGTTGTGTTAACATCTCATCAGCTGCCTTCCAGAGTAGGCTACTACTCCTTGTCGATGGCCTCACCTTCTTCGCTCCTCAACTCGTCTAATAAACGGTATCGTTCTGGAAGCGATGTGTATCGAGGGGGTGCAGCTATAGCAACGTCATCAAGTGATGAAGGATTAGTGGCACAATGGCAGTGGATGACGGGGCCGGGGGAATGGATACCCTATCATAATGCTGACAATATCATCATAGAGAGAGCATTCACATCACAGAAGGATGTTAACATTGCTGCTGATAGGCTGGTTGACTTCACTTCACTGCAACAGCGTAACACACGTACTGGACGTGTACGTCCTATACGCCGGGTATTGTGCAGGAGACATCCAAGCAGCAGCCACATTCCGTCGGATAGCGAGCCATCATCCAAGTCAGGTAACGGTAGTATGGTAGCTAGTGGGGTCCAACGGTTCGATGGGTCTAGGATATACCTCAATAAACTGGGTGGAGATGGGGGCAGCAATGATCCAAATGAGCTCACCTTCGCGGACATTATTGGAGATAAGACTACAATCAAGGCCGTGTTCCTAAGCAGCTTTGGATGCGATATCGAATGGCTTCTGGAACACTTCGCCTTTGGTACACCGATTGTACTCGTGGATGACTATGATAGGAAGCGTGGTGCAATGGCAGAGATACAGCAACCCTTTGGAGAGGTGTGGTCTCAGATGAAGATCGTACATCCCTATTTCGAGACTGGTGGCCTCTATGATAGTGGTACTATGCATGCTAAGCTTATAATCATAGAACGAGCACAAGCTCTTAGAGTATGCATTAGTAGCAGCAACCTGACTCCTCAAGACTGGGAAGGTGTGAGCCAATGCATTTGGGTTGCTGATTTTAAAGCGGCTAATGATTTCGAGGCACCTGCCAGGAAGAGGGTCAAACCTGATCATACATCCGACTTTGGAGATCAGTTGGCTCGGTTCATCGAGACATTTTTCCGTTCCATTCCAGACTCTTCATCCCTATGGAGCTATTGGGTAAAGGTTTTGACTGGCTCGAGGTTCAATGTGAAGCTCCCTAAGGGAGTAGAACTCATTGCTTCAGCACCTGGCTACTGGAAAGGGAGACGATAGAGATAACTGGGGTCATATGAGGCTAAGAGCACTACTGTCTGATGTCCACTCGGAGGAGATACTATTCCAATGCAGCTCTATTGGCTTCCTACCCGCCAGTTTCTTGGCCGACCTATCCAAGTC
>NW_003204707.1:0-1022 GCF_000006405.1 Perkinsus marinus ATCC 50983
CACATAGTTTTACCTTGGATGGGGAAAAGTTAACCAGAGTTATATACTCTGGGCGGGACTTGAACCCGCAACCTTTGGATTAGAAGTCCAACGCTCTATTCGATTGAGCCACCAGAGCTGAGAAAGGCTTGTTGACCTCCTGTTCATGTGAACACTGCCTTCCATTCACATAGTTTTACCTCGTATAGGGAAAAGTTAACCAGAGTTATATACTCTGGGCGGGACTTGAACCCGCAACCTTTGGATTAGAAGTCCAACGCTCTATCCGATTGAGCCACCAGAGCTGAGAAAGACTTGTTGACCTCCTGTTCATGTGAACACTGCCTTCCGCTCACATAGTTTTACCTTGGATGGGGAAAAGTTAACCAGAGTTATATACTCTGGGCGGGACTTGAACCCGCAACCTTTGGATTAGAAGTCCAACGCTCTATTCGATTGAGCCACCAGAGCTGAGAAAGGCTTGTTGACCTCCTGTTCATGTGAACACTGCCTTCCGTTCACATAGTTTTACCTCGTATAGGGAAAAGTTAACCAGAGTTATATACTCTGGACGGGACTTGAACCCGCAACCTTTGGATTAGAAGTCCAAAGCTCTATCCGATTGAGCCACCAGAGCTGAGAAAGGCTTGTTGACCTCCTGTTCATGTTAACACTGCCTTCCGTTCACATAGTTTTACCTCGTATAGGGAAAAGTTAACCAGAGTTATATACTCTGGGCGGGACTTGAACCCGCAACCTTTGGATTAGAAGTCCAACGGTCTATCCGATTGAGCCACCAGAGCTGAGAAAGGCTTGTTGACCTCCTGTTCATGTGAACACTGCCTTCCGTTCACATAGTTTTACCTCGTATAGGGAAAAGTTAACCAGATTATATACTCTGGACGGGACTTGAACCCGCAACCTTTGGATTAGAAGTCCAACGCTCTATCCGATTGAGCCACCAGAACTGAGAAAGGCTTGTTGACCTCCTGTTCATGTGAACACTGCCTTCCGTTCACATAGTTTTATCTCGTATAGGAAAA
>NW_003201403.1:0-936 GCF_000006405.1 Perkinsus marinus ATCC 50983
GGGAAAGTAGGCGCGTTCGGAAATGCTTGGTCGTATTTTTCCTAATGGAGACTCCTCCTGGACTCAGCTGAGGGAAGCGAACATATATTCTTCCAACATTCGTAGGGCGATAAATGTTGCTTATTTGAAGGCTGAGTCCGGATGTAATGTTTGTGAATATTTCGAGGCTGCAATTCGGGATTATCTGGAAATTTCTGAATGTAAAAAGACATGATTCTTTTCAAAAACATCGGCAGTGGAGGCGTGTAAAGCATATTATTATCGTCAGAGGTTTCCTGGGTCTTTCTGAATTTGCATGCTGCATACCACATTTCTTCCGAATCAGATACAATCACCATGCCGGCAGTGTCAGGGCAAAGGGCAAAGTTTTAAAACGAAGCGCAGCAAAGAGATGGTAGAGGTGCATATTGAAAAGGGTATGAGACATGGTCAGCGTATACCATTCCGAGGGATGGCCGATGAGGACAGCCCCGATGTTGAGCCCGGCGACTTGGTCATTGTTTTGAAGCAGAAAGAAGATACAGGTGGCTTCACTAGAAAAGGAAATGATTTATTTATTCGTCGTAGCGTAACTTTACTGGAAGCACTAACGGGATATACGACTGTTGTAAATCACTTGGATGATCGAAAATTGATAATTCGGTCTAAACCGGGTGACATTATCAGACCGATTGATATGGCGAGTGAAAAGCATTTTTTGAAGTCTGTGAAAGGAGAGGGAATGCCCACACATAAGAACCCGTTTGTGTATGGCAACCTGTTCTTGATCTTGGACATAGTTTTCCCGGAAAGTTTATCGGAGGAAGCAATGGAGAAGTTGAAAGAAGTGTTGCCGGCGCCTAAAGATTCACCGAGAATTACCAAAAAGATGGAGGAGGAATATGAACATCACGAGTTGGTCGATATGGATCCTAGTGTGAGCGCGCGTATGGGGGC
>NW_003206066.1:0-944 GCF_000006405.1 Perkinsus marinus ATCC 50983
AACCCATACGCCATCAGACATACGACAGCGCAGGATCGAACTGCGCAGGCACAGCTATGATTCAAGTCCACCTCTTAACCACTCGGACACGCTGTCTGGAAGATGCGGAGGATCTCATCTCTGCCCATGAGAATCGCCACCCTGTTCATGTTGCTAGAGGAGTGCCTCACAGCATCGCGGAGCACCTCAGCAAGGACGATGATATTTAGCTGACTCGCATTCTTGCATACGTAGCCCAGCGCTTTGACAAGAACGTCGGCGAAGTAATGACATCGTTCGCACTCTTCGTATGAGGTCTCTTCCCAAATGATGGCTGCAACGACAGCGAATTCGCTGAAATGGTAGGGCTTATATAGGATAAGAGTCTAGAGGTAGATACATTTTTTGGGATATACATCAATTCTCATCAATGTTCCTCAAATGTCATGCGCATCAGTTCGTTCGCACCCTACTCGTTCATAATGTCCATCGGAGTCGCTATGAGGATTCGAGAGCGAGACTGCTCAGATGTCTTGAAAACCCATACGCCATCAGACATACGACAGCGGCAGGATTCGAACCTGCGCAGGCAGAGCCTAATGGATTTCAAGTCCATCTCCTTAACCACTCGGACACGCTGTCTGGAAGTTCCGAAAGATCTCATCTCTCCCGATGAGAATCGCCGCCCTGCTCATGTTGCTAGGGGAGTCCCTCACAGCCTCGCGGAGTACCCCTGCAAGGGCGATGATATTTAGCTGACTCGCATTCTTGCGTACGTAGCCCAACGCTTTGACAAGAACGTCGGCGAAGTAATGACATCGTTCGCGCTCTTCATATGAGGTCTTTTCCCAAATGACGGCTGCAACGACAGCGAATCCGCTGAAATGGTAGGGCTTATATAGGATAAAAGTCTAGAGGTTTTTTCATTTTGGAAACAGTCAATTATCACGATAACATGATACACC
>NW_003208921.1:0-1087 GCF_000006405.1 Perkinsus marinus ATCC 50983
ATATCAAAGAAACCTCAATGGGGATATCTACTATCCCCGAAATGTCGGGAGCGGAACCTGGGCTGCCTGTGAGATTGGAGAGACTTCTTTCCTTACTAAACATTATAATGTCTGTTTTAGGATATCAACGTTAAGTTAGGGCTACGCCTGAGATTGTATGACTTGTTACTATGCCTTCACGTGTAGTTCCATTATCCTCCTGCGGCCAACTACGACCTCTGGCGCGATACGCAACTCCACAGACTCCGCGAGCAGCAGCAGAGAGTGACTAGAAATATCAAGTCACAAGCTGCACAGATAAGGCTCTTTCCAAGAATGCAAGAGTATTCCGAGTGAGCCCATGTCAAAATCGTGCCATGGGCCCCATGGCACGGGGCTCATGTTGTGTCGCGCAGCATCTCATCTCTGCTCAGTATTACAAAGTTGGCATTGAGCGATAATGATCTTTGGAGTGCGCTGGTCGCCGTATCCAGAGATCGCGGATCTGGCAGTGAGACGAGAATGATCCTGGGTCAAGGTAACCACGCTCGAGGAAAAGTCTCCATGAGAGGCTCTTTAAAAAGCGTACCTAGCGTTCAAATGATCGTGATAGTTGTCACGGACTTCGCCATGCGTCATGAGATAGACTCGTCTGACCTGTTCTGTACAAGGAATTATAACTCTTTGTGTAGTGCTATAGTAGGACGAAATACTATGGAAACGTATGCTTCTCGTAGGCCCAGTAAGACTGCAGACGCGACGATTGCATCCTCCTGTTCATTGACTAGGAATCATGGAGCGAAGAAGGGGATGGCAAACACTGTCGCGCCCCTTACCATTATTCTGGCTCATGCCCACAAGTTCTGAACTTTGCAGGATTGGACCCTCTTGAGAAGGGCAGTGTCGCTCGTCAGTGTGGCTCACAGTATTCGTGTGTCGACCAGTGCGAGTCCGATTTCAACCGCGCATGCCCAGTAAGTTCATGATGCAGGATTGAGGGAAGGGTACTTGCTTAGCAATGCTTACTCAGGATGGATGGAGTTACACGTCCAACGGCATGTGCTCTGCTCCTTTGGAATATACTGGGCCCTGTCCTACTTCATATGAT
>NW_003202612.1:0-1193 GCF_000006405.1 Perkinsus marinus ATCC 50983
TCGCAGCGTTAGTAATGTTTATATATTGCACCCAATATAGATTATCAGTTTAGTGGTTCAGTTCATTTTCGATGTTAAACCGCGTTAGTTAGTCATGTAAATACTGATTACTAATCGTCTGCTTCTTCCAGAGCAGAATACGTAGATAGGCATCATTGAACGAATTGATCAGTAGAATATTCACATACTCGTGACCAGTACATTTTCCCGGTCGGTCTCAGAGTGCAATCATATATAACAAGTCTGTGATAGTCGAGTGGTTAGTGCGTTAATATGTCATGCAGGCGATCCACGTTCGAATCTTAAATTCGTATTTTTAACATAATTATATTCACTCTGTAAATCCACGGCAATTACTAATCAAGTAGAGTACGAATTTGTGTAGTGGTAAGCGCCCAAATTCTCTTCAAGCAGGTCGGAGGTTCGAATCCCACCGGGTTCGTGGGGGTCCGCGCTTTAGGAGGATTCACGGACCTCCTCACACCGGGGACCCAAGAATCTAGTGGAGACCGCCCAGCTATCGATCCCGTGATCGATAGCAAAGCGTCAGTATACAACAGTAAACAGCGAGTCAGTAGCAATGTCGGCCCACCATCGTCAGGATATAGGAGTGACGAGTGGGCCGACGACTCTTTGTGACCCTGACTACTCAGCACAGGAGCCATTCAACTTTCCAGTTTAGTTCACCGCCGGTGAACCATCGGCCAGTGTTTACAGTATTTCATATAAATGTCCCTTATTTACGCCATTCTCTCCCGAAAGGGAGTCCTCTACGGGCTAGGTGGAGGAAACCATTTTTCGCCCTTTTTTTTCAGGGCGAGGGCAGGGCCCCTCCGCCCGTTATCAGAGCCAATTTATACACATCGAAGATGGTACCGTCCCTAGCCTTTTTCGCGATCTACCCATAATATCGAGTCGGGACTAGTACCAAACGAATCCTTATCGAATTTTAGGAACAATGGCATCAGCCGTTTTCTGGTTTATAGCTTGTGGTAGGAGCTATAATCGATTTAAGATTCTCCGTTAGGATGTCCGCTCAAAAATCATCACTTGCAATCTTAAGGTGGGATTGGTCTAGTGGTATGCGTCGCGGCTGACGATCGGAAGGTCCCCGGATCGAATCTCGGGTTAGATAGAATAAACTTTTTATATTATTTAAATATATCACTATTTTAATTATTCTTAGATCTATT
>NW_003214699.1:0-1659 GCF_000006405.1 Perkinsus marinus ATCC 50983
TTCATCAAGAAGATCGAATGAATCCCTCTCCCCCCGGAATCTATCGAATCATGAGACGTTATGAGTATTGAAAATAGTCGTTAGTCAGACTCGAGGTGCTTCGGTCGGTGTTCACTTTTGGAATTCACGGTGGCGTGCAGGAAAGCTGTGCATATAGACAAGCTATTTTGTCGTTTCTATGGGCAGATTTATTATAGCTAGCTATTGTTAGCTATTTATGGCTAGAGGAATTGGTATGCATATAGAGGCATTTACAATGTGATCATCATGGTGATAGTATATGAAGAGCTGACGGTGATAAAGAGCTAATGTGAAGAGAACTCACAGAGCACACAAGACTGGATGTAACCACTACGAGGCCTTGAGGTTCTTACACTCTCTCTACTATCCCTATCTAGCTCTAGCATCGTGCCATTGGTAATTCGCGTTGATACTACTACTACGTTCATTATCGTCTTCTTCTGTAGCACTCCTTTCGACCAGGCGAGTAGTAGCCAGTATAGGGGTATAGCTGCAGGCCCAGTCACTGCTGCCTGAGCCCTGGTGTGAACTGGTATAAGACAGTGTGTTACACGGTAGAGAGTTCGATAAGTAGGAAGGTGATGTTCATCATCATCATCATATTATTATTATTGTGTTGCTCTGTGGTATGACCAGCATTTAGTGGACTACTATTTTGTATGTTATTCCAACTTATAGGATCTTTTGGTTTTTTATATCTCCAGATTATGGCTGTTCGTGAGGTAGCATCATACACTATAGCGTCGTTTGCTGTGTATGTTGGTATTCACGCATGGAAGAAAGATACGAAGCAGGTCTACAACGTGACCTGCCTAGTAACCGCTCTAGTCGCTGTTATTATGGGCGTCGTATGTGTCTTCATCAACAGAGAGGCGGTGTTCACCGGAGCATTCAAGTAAATGTTTTAACCATACCGTAACTTTGCTACATCCTATCCTTCAGTTCGAACGAGTCGTTGCCGTTGGTCGTATTCCTTCTGGCCCACAACTACGGGCATCTACTTTACGACCTATACCATGGCATGGTGTGGCGACCGGTCGTCCTCCCGCACCATACAGTCACTTTATTGAGTAAGGTGCAACAGTATTAGTTTGCTATCTTACGTTCACGTGAACTTATGAAAGTTGGAATTGTTTTGGTAGAATCACTTGTGAATTTTACTTCACTCTGTTGATTCTAGCGTCAGGTATAACAGCATCGTTCCTCTACGACTCAGGAGGACTTATTATAGTTATTGACAGCATCATCACTGAGTTGGGTTATCTATTCTTATTAATTTACTATCGTTACCGTACGAGGCGAGTCTACGGCGTTGTTATCATCCTATACGGCTCGCTACGCATTGTCCTGCTGGCCTGGAGTTACTCTGTCTTTCAGCAGACACTCGCACTGGGTGTTTGGTCAGTACAGTTCCTTACAGTGCTCGGTCAGGTCGGCATCATAATTGTCGCTTTCCATTTTCTATACCGTCACTGTGTGAACTACACTCAAGCAGGAAGAAGTCGACCATCTAAATTTGATGTGTGCACTGCGTCTGCTCTGGGTGATGCACGAGGCGGTTCTAAGGCGACTTTCTGAGCTCAACCGACCAACGTCATCAGTTTATCATTATAAGTAGTCGGGTTCCTCGTGTGAGTG
>NW_003207823.1:0-468 GCF_000006405.1 Perkinsus marinus ATCC 50983
ATCAACCCCAACCGGGGGGTTGTTGCTGGTCTACTACCTGGAGGACAAAACTCGACCTTCAAGGGTTAAAATCGGTGCAGTGCTGTACTTTCTACAGTGTCGTTAGCATCTATTCAAGTACCATTAGTTCCATGTCATAACCCCAAGGCGTGTATTAGTACAGCCAATTCCACCACGCGGGGCACCTATGCCATAGCCCCAAGATATTATTCAATGCGATCAATTTCGCGGGACTACGCGAAAGAAAGATTAACTCCGTCTGCAAGACCAAATTGGCTCCAATTTCGACGTTGAATTCAAGCATAATGTTGCAATAAGGGGAGCTACGCGCATTAAGCCTCGAGTTGTTCTTCAGGAATAAGCCTCCCGAAGCGAGAGTCACGCTGCGTGAACGCCGTATTCTCCGGTACACGCGCGCATGCTCTCCGCACGCATGTACAGATCTGTGCAAGCCAGCTATCTACGCGC
>NW_003213219.1:0-1052 GCF_000006405.1 Perkinsus marinus ATCC 50983
TCCTACCCGCAAATCTAATACAAGATTTGCATGATGCAGCAATAGACCAAGGTTTAGTATAGCAGTTGTATTTATACGACTAGTTATGCAAACCCTTTGTGTTTTTTGTTGCGACTCTTGGCGTGAACCGGAAGACCGGACCTCGCTTTCGACTATTCATCTTTGATGGATATGAGATCGCAAGGGTATCGCTTCGTGCGATATTTAGTGACCATCAGAGCACGCTACGACTTTTGATTATATCCTTGGATTTAATCGGAAGCTCGCAAGCATTGCATTGATGCAATCACCTGGTTGATCCTGCCAGTAGTCATATGCTTGTCTCAAAGATTAAGCCATGCATGTCTAAGTATAAGCTTTAAACGGCGAAACTGCGAATGGCTCATTAAAACAGTTATAGTTTATTTGGTGATCGATTACTATTTGGATAACCGTAGTAATTCTAGAGCTAATACATGCGTCAAGGCCCGACTTCGGAAGGGCTGCGTTTATTAGATACAGAACCAACCTAGGCTCCGCCTAGTCCTTGTTGGTGATTCATAATAACCCGGCGAATCGCACGGCTTGTCCGGCGATGGACCATTCAAGTTTCTGACCTATCAGCTATGGACGGTAGGGTATTGGCCTACCGTGGCGTTGACGGGTAACGGGGAATTAGGGTTCGATTCCGGAGAGGGAGCCTGAGAAACGGCTACCACATCTAAGGAAGGCAGCAGGCGCGCAAATTACCCAATCCTGATACAGGGAGGTAGTGACAAGAAATAACAATACAGGGCAATTCTGTCTTGTAATTGGAATGAGTAGATTTTAAATCTCTTTACGAGTATCAATTGGAGGGCAAGTCTGGTGCCAGCAGCCGCGGTAATTCCAGCTCCAATAGCGTATATTAAAGTTGTTGCGGTTAAAAAGCTCGTAGTTGGATTTCTGCCTTGGGGCGACGATCCACCTTTCCTACGGGATTGGTCGGTATCAAGTTTTGACCTTGGCTTTTTCTTGGGGATTCGTGCTCACGTACTTAACTGTGCGTTGACCGTGTTTCAAGACTTTTACTT
>NW_003200213.1:0-1087 GCF_000006405.1 Perkinsus marinus ATCC 50983
CCGAAACCCGAAACCCGAAACCCGAAACCCGAAACCCGAAACCCGAAACCCGAAACCCGAAACCCGAAACCCGAAACCCGAAACCCGAAACCCGAAACCCGAAACCCGAAACCCGAAACCCGAAACCCGAAACCCGAAACCCCCCGAAACCCGATTTGAAATGGAAAAACATGAGCGTCACGGCTGAAAATGATTTCTTATCGGCGCAGACTAGATGGCTTATGTAAGTGGACTGTTCGGTGGTTACCGCTGGATTCACTCTCACGGGAATACGCAATATAGAGAACAAAATGGTGGTGATGCCGTTCGAAAAATAGTTAGGGAAGGAAGTATCTGTGATACTAAATTTTCATAATTTGGCGTCACCAATCACCAGGTGGGAATGTCCCTGAGTGACAAGTTTCCTTGAATATAATAGTAGATGTGACTCCATTCTGCTAACAAAGCAGTGGTGATGGGAGAGAATGGCATCTAGAGTGTCATAATCCAACCTTTAGAATACCAACGATTTCCGAAGTATCGTGGAATTGGAGATAATGGCAGTGGTGAATACTGTTTATTTCAGATTTGGAGGCGATGATGCCAGTTGTCGAGCTGGATTGAGTCAAGTTCGGCTGCGCGCGGAGAAATCTGGGTGCGCCAGCAGAAAGTGGAGAGGGTCAGGAGTAGTTTAAGGTAAGCAGCTTAAAGAACGCGCGAGCATGGGGAATAGAATCGAAGGTTTAAAACGACATAGTCATGGGAGAATTTCCATGACCGGGCATCGAACCCGGTCATGAAATGAAATGCACTCAGCACGAATTGAACCCACGTATCGGACATGATTGATGGATCCATGGAAGAGTTGCAGCGACCGGGAGTTGAACCTGGGCGAAGTGAAATGTAGTTGGCAGGAATCGAACCTTCGTATTGATCATGAATGATGATGATACGCTTGTCAGAAAATTGCAGTGTCCGGGAATCGAACCTGGGTATCGCACCCAAGTATCGCACCCGGGTATCGTACCTGAGTCAGTCGAAATGCAGCTAGGGGGATCGATCTACAGCTTGATATCAAATGGCCGAAATTCCTGTGACCGGGAATTGA
>NW_003201950.1:0-1623 GCF_000006405.1 Perkinsus marinus ATCC 50983
GAGGGAGTATGACTTACATTGTGTGATAATAGGACTCCTTTCAGAACCGAAGTCCTTGGACCATTCCCGACAGCGGATAGCTATGACGATGCCAACTTAACTTCAGGTCAGTCATATGGATTCGGTCACAGCTCAAGCATGAAATCGATCATCAATTGTTGAATCCATTTCAGAGGGTGGGAACTATGAGAGGTTCATAGGCAAATGCGTCGTTGATCAATTTGGGATTGTTCATGGTTGTAAATGCCTCACTACCAACGGGCTGTACTACGGTGTAATCTTGAACGACCCCTCTCACTCAGATATCCGTCGCATTGCTATACAAACTCTCAATCTATCTTATTTCTTTCAGAACCCCAAAGCGATCTATGCAGCGGTCTGTGGTGACGATTGTGGGAAAAGCGACGACTGTCCGAAACCTCCTACTGGATTGGCACAATGCCAACCTCTCGGAGTATGCAGTATCGCATGCAGCAATAATGAGGTAGACTCAGTTCGCTCCGATACTGGCCTACAAGTGGCGTCTTCTCAGGACTGTCCTGAAGGAGGGTTTTGTCTAGATAGCGGGGTCCAAGGGAAGTATTGCTCTTTCCGCAATTGATCAACATACAATCATGGATGATCACTCGTGATCGGTATTCTTGACCCAGGGCCGATGGTCCTACTCTTGTTATATGCTGTAATCAGGCAGTAGTTGAGTATTTATCTGTAGCTGAGTCACTCTGTGTGCATCATTGTGTCCACTCTTGAAGTCTCTATCTTGTCGATCTTAGCCTCGTGTCTTGATAACTTGATACAATAATCTTCCCTCACTCCACTACACAAGTTTGTCTTTCCTGTAGACCCCAATGGTAATGACTTGAGTATCAATGAGTCTGAAACGGTTTAACCCCGACAACGACAAGGGAGAGCTCAATATTAACAACGTGTTGGCGTGTGATGTCGCTCGCTTTTGATGGAACAGAGACTGCAAGAGACCCCTTCAGTAGCACTAGAATATAAGAACCACAGATGTATGATATATGATGCACCTAATATCGATTATTGACGAAACCTAGATATAACTTACATAATGGCATTATAAAATTCGGATTCATGAGCATTATGGCATCATATTATGATGATGATCATAGTAATGCTCACAGTTATGATGATTTGACCAACTCGGCCACCCGAGTGTGAGTAGTGCTGCAAACTGCGAGTCAATATCAAAATATGGGATTGTTTATTGTAAGGGTCACAAACTTAGGCTGATGGCTCAGGCTTGAGGCCTCCAATATTTCATAACTTGTGGTTATAGTACGGATCTATTTTGCATCTTGTCATGTGCTACCTTGGATGATCCTTACATTTGAGATATATTCTATCGAGAGATTTTCTTTTGGATTCAAGATGGAAAACATCGACGAAGAAAGGCGAAAGTGATGGTGATGAAAGTAATAGAAGAGAAAAAGATATTCTGATGAAGGACTTATGAAGGGGCATGATGCCCCTGTTCATTGTTTGAGTATGACGAGATGGTGAGCTTCTAGAGCTCGTATCAACGCTTACTATGAGGAACGGCAAAGCTATAGACATAAAATCCAGCATGGCAAGTGAACGACACTTACGACGTCTAGCGAA
>NW_003210382.1:0-1621 GCF_000006405.1 Perkinsus marinus ATCC 50983
TGTGAAGACGCTTACCCCCCAAATCCTCCAATAACGACCCAGCGCTGTGCCACATGCCTATCCTAGGGATCTTCAACACCTCTCGTCGGAACTGGGGCACTGTCGATGCCAGGCCTCTCCACTGCATCTAATACGAAGTTCATACCACTCGGTTAGTAATTATGAGAAAGACTTTCCAGTGCGAGAGTATATGCACATGGTCAACTACATGCATTGGTAACAACATGGAACTCTTGGGAAATTATCGTTTGTTTACTTCTATCCAAAATCATATGTGGATTTTCATAGTTTTGGTAACGATATCGAAATCCCCAGAAAACTTCGGGGAATCATCGTTGATTTTCGTATACTTCTACCCAACATCGTGCGTGGATTTCCATAACGTAGTAAGGAACCTTACGAGCTCAGTTGAAGAGACCTAACCTATATTCCCACACTGTCGAGAGCAGCAGAACGCAGAAGCAGTGTGGTTGGCGGACCAAGCTAATGCACTACTGTTCGTAGCCGCCCCCTTCCTAACGCTGGTTGGGCATAAGGATATTGTAAGACTTTATGCTCTGGTCCGACATTCGAAGGGGGGTGATTCAATGAGTCAACAGTTTCGATTTCGCCGCGAGCGATATCCTTACTTGGTCAAACCAGCGGTAGCTCAAGAGTCGCCAATAAGGATTGTCGTATATGTCACCCGAGCTGAAAGGATGTCCCAACACTTTCGTCTGGGACCAGGGCATCGAGAAATACCTGCAGTGGAACTCAACGATACTTTTGAAGACTCTCAAAATGAGCGCAAATGGAGAAAGGATGAAATAGTTGCCGCAGATAAAAGGGAGTCAACGAAAAGTCAAGTACAGTACGCGCAATCTGAAAACCCAATTTAGCGTGACAGCAGCCCCAACTCCTTACTGCTAATATCAGCGTGGAATTTGTATAGGAAGTGTGTGTAGCGAGTTGGAAACTATTGCCGTCCACCCTTCCAAATCAGGAAGCCAACACAACCTACATATGAAGGGGAACTCCGAGTCTCTCAGCCAGATGGACGTGAATATATGATGGCGGATTGGCGATCATAGCATGGGTAACCCAACGCTCCTCGCGATTACCTACGACCATGACAGCTCCGTCAAGTCCCCAGCAATACGCTTACTCTTCACAGCTGCCCAGGCCCCGACCTTGTCGGTTTGCCACCCTGGGGGGAAGAAGATTTCCCTCAAGGATTCCATCATACCAGGAGTATGTAGCAGGATGTACCACATATCCCGGGGAGTGAAAAGGAACTTGGGACTCCATGAGGGGCTCTCGGCTGCGTGCCTGTTAGCAAGTGTGATCAGCAATTGCGAACGTATGTGGGGAATTCACCTCATGAAATCCTCAGGTTGCCAATGGCCAGGGGCATCAAGGGCCATTGGGAAGAACTCTATTCCTTTTCTCTCAACCATATCTCGGAACTTATCATGAGTGCAGATACGACAATGATGGCCCATCGCGTTGAGCTCCTGTAAGGGAGGGGGTTGTTATGGATATGATAATGTTATTATTATTATTCACCTTTGAAATGGCGATGTACTGCTCAACATCCCCACGGCTACCAACATCATTAATGTTATGTTCATCCTAGGGATAT
>NW_003212793.1:0-1065 GCF_000006405.1 Perkinsus marinus ATCC 50983
ATATGCTCATACTCAACCTTTCCCGAAGATCAAGGTCGGTTGTTGGTGACCCCAACATGGCCATACGGCCTCACTTTCATTACGCGTATAAGTTTGCCACTCACACACTCGCACATACGTTAGACTCCTTGGTCCGTGTTTCAAGACGGGCCGGAGGCAACCGTTGGAAGCCAGCATCGCGATTACTAAGTGCGAACAATCTCAAAGCCACATCCTGGCCACTCGACGAATCGAAAAGCGCAGGGTAATGACAGTTAGAAAGCTCGTTGACCAGCAAACGCACTTCCTCACTGACCGAGTAGTGAGTATCGCAAGGAAGCAACCAATTCACAGATAGCGAACCAATTAGCATCCAAGGATTATTTCCACTCAGCCAGTGATGCTGACGACTGAAAGTAGGAAACACCACTAACATCTGCCAAACAACTGCTCAACACGACCAGGTCTGTGAATGAGTAGCAGAAGACAGGAGCGAGCAGCAATCCTACAATCAGCATATGCAACGGCGGCATCCGCTTCCTTCTCAACGATTTCAGGCACTATTTAACCCTCTTCTCAAAGTTCTTTTCACCTTTCCCTCACGGTACTTTTGTGCTATCGGTCTCGAGTATATATTTTGCTTTGGATGAAATTTACCACCCGTTTACGCTCCAATCCCAAGGAACGCGACTCGTTAGAACGCAGACCGTACGTGACAAACGGCGAACGACTCACGGGATTCTCACCCTCTATGACGCTCTTTTCCAAGAGACTTTCGTCCGCGATGCCACTGGTACTGCCTTCAAGCCACATTTCAGAACCACAAGTGATTCCGATTTGGCACTGAGCTGATCCCTGTTCATTCGCCATTACTAAGGGAATCCTAGTTAGTTTCTTTTCCTCCGCTTACTTATATGCTTAAATTCAGCGGGTAATCTCACACACATCAGGGCTTCTAATGATGACATATTGCCATGGTGCAAACCGACAAGCGTGTTATGATATATAATAATCTCGCGACCAGACTGAACGCGTGATTCAAACACTTCTCTGCATTTATCAATAGATTTGACGTAATGCGTTGAA
>NW_003207764.1:0-1787 GCF_000006405.1 Perkinsus marinus ATCC 50983
CGCTCGTGGACATGCAGATTCCAGTTCCTGAGAGGCTGGCTTACCCCTCAGTTGATGGAAGACCTCAATAAGATGTGCAGCTACATCAAGAGCACGCAGAATGGTATCGTGGTATCTGACACAGATGAGCGGTTGCACGAAGCCTTCGAGCGTTTGTGCGAGCACATCATCGCTGGGCGGCTACCAGTTCTACGGTTTGGCATCCCCGGTCCGCGGTCTCTCGGTACTATTGTTTGTACAGACGGCAATAAAGATTCCTGGTGCGGCATCGTTCTGAGAGTGTACGATGCGGACACGGAAGGGAACCAAAAAGACTCTGCCATTGACGACGAGCACCTGAGTAACGCCGTTACGGAGTTATTGATGGTACTCAAGTCCAGTGGACGCTACAAGGCCACCAATCTGTCCATAGAGCCACTGAGGATAGTGGGCGGCCGATTCACGGCGACGGAATCAACGAGCTCATCCACGTGGAGGGAAAGGGCCGCCCAACTGATGACTGTTCATGAAGCTCAAGGATATCTGACGTCACCGGTAACTATCGTCAGTGATAATATGAATGTTGGTCGGAGATGGGGTGATATCCAAGACGTCTTCGGCGGCAAGTGGTTACCTTTAATCGATCTGTACAACCGCACGGTAACTGATATGGTGTGGGTACGGCGTGATGGTCTACCAGCTTTCACTGATGCACTAGCCAGAGTCTTCGCAGGGAGAGGAGAATGCGAGGGGGCGACCCCAAAGGATTCGAAAAATCCCGAAATGCGAATCGACTCTGGCAACATCGAGGTCGAGCTCAATGCTGAATCAGCAATCAGGGTGTGATGTGAGTGGAAATTCAGCACGATGTTCTGTGTTTGGAAATTTCAAGGTGGAAATTTCCGGAATTTCCAGGAAATTTCCGCCAAGATGCTTCCGGGCTTCTGCGCGAGCGCGCAGTCGGGATCGAGGAAGTACAAGAGAAGCAAGATCACGAGTTGGAGAGTCGTTTCGTGGGTTCATGCATTACATAGTCGATTGCGTGACGCGTTCAGTTCGGGAGCCATTGATGACTCGAAAGGGATGTAGGTGCGTCAATCACGATCACGACTGACGATCCGTCAAAGCAGCTTTGTGAGAGACAGGTTTTCGCTCTCGGAAGATCTCGTTTTTGGGTGGTCGAATTCTGTTCAGTTTCTCGAAGAAATCTGGTTTATCCATGTCTTTGAAGGCTTTCCTGTTATATTGCCTATCTCTTAATGGCTCCTTCGTCGCGTAGGAGAAGCTCTGTCTTCGATCCCCGACGACATTACCTGGTGAAAACTCGGGCTGAGCTTCGCCTCCCACCGCTGTAGTACAGGTGCTGTAGTACAGAAGCAAGTATTACTTGCCAAGTAACTAGGTTACTGTAACCCCAAGTTGAACTTCAAGACTTGAACTTAGTTCAAGTTCAAGTTCACCTTGCTTCAAGTTGTTCCAAGTGGCACCTCATGACGCACGACGAACATGGCGGTCCAGTGGATGATGAACTCGACATGGAAATGCTTGGGATCAAAAGTATATCTCCTTATTACTTATCATGGTATGAATTACTTTGCAGTTGCATCTTCGAGCGTTACAGGCGAGCGAGAAAATAGATGCGCTCGACGGAGCGAGGTGAACTGCCATGAATCGCCATGCGAAGACTTGTAAGCGCTCGCCTTGGTGATCGATTCCAGCCTTTGGGGCTTTTACGCACAACAACCAGTTCTGAGCATCACTACGATACTCTATCTATGCGGAGAGCTATTCTTAATGCAGATTGAGCT
>NW_003210920.1:0-1012 GCF_000006405.1 Perkinsus marinus ATCC 50983
CTACCCTATGATCGTCGTCTCGATCTGACCATCCTACTATGTCGGTTACGTCTTCAGGCGTGACCCACGAAAATGAGGACATCCCCTTAATGAATGGCCGATGCTCATGTGAGTGGCGATGATCATTGCTGTCAGCATCTCGAGTCACCTCAGGAGTCACGATTCTGGTACCGGCTATATATCCAAATTGAATCCATTTTGGAAGATAGCCAAAGTACAAGAAGGGGACTTTGCTAAGCAGCTTGATTGCGGTGTGCGAGCATTCGATCTGCGTTTCTTATGCAGCACAGCAGGGCTGTATATGCATCATGGCATTCTACCCATTATTCACAGCTTCACTGATGCTTTGAAGGAAGTCAAAACATGGGCTAGTGCACATCCACAAGAGTTGATATTGCTTATAAACAGCCACTATTCTCCCAATGATGATCATTGTAGAGCGAAGGTATGGCAGGCCATGGCCAGTCTTGGTCTTATGACTCCTATTGGATCGGACGGCTCATGTGATAAGTTGCAAGGTCTCTCAGTCAGACAAGCTAAGGCCAAGTCTAAACTTGAAGAAGGTAACCCATCTCGCTCAGAGCACGTGATTTTCTGATTGTACATCAGGTGGAAACATCTTCGTTGTCGAAGGTGAAGGTAAGTGCCTCGACACAAACTGGAACCCTAAGCTGACATGCTATCGCCAGAATGGAGACTGCCGTAGAGGCTCACCTGGTAGCGACGTGATCAACAAGGAGATGCTCAGCTACATCAATGAAACTGCCTCTCACAAACCGACGTCTAACCATCTGGCTACGATCCAGGCACTTTGGCAGTATGATGTCGACTCTGTAGGAAGGATGCTCGCTGACGGGTCGAATATCCTCAAGGATTCGCAACTCAGCGGCCTCCACGAGGAACTCGTTGATGTTATCCCACAGCTGAAGTATGTTAATCTCCTTGAAGTCGACGATGCCTGCTTTGGCGGGCCGGAGTTGTTAGAAGCATTGCGGACACGCAGAAGTCGGTA
>NW_003209853.1:0-1094 GCF_000006405.1 Perkinsus marinus ATCC 50983
TACTACAGCCGCCCCGGTTACAACAACCGCCCCGTCCACTACAGCCGCTCCGGCCACCACAACTACCCCGTCTACTACAGCCGCCCCGGTTACAACAACCGCCCCGTCCACTACAGCCGCTCCGGCCACCACAACTACCCCGTCTACTACAGCCGCCCCGGTTACAACAACCGCCCCGTCCACTACAGCCGCTCCGGCCACCACAACTACCCCGTCTACTACAGCCGCCCCGGTTACAACAACCGCCCCGTCCACTACAGCCGCTCCGGCCACCACAACTACCCCGTCTACTACAGCCGCCCCGGTTACAACAACCGCCCCGTCCACTACAGCCGCTCCGTCCACCACAACTACCCCGTCTACTACAGCCGCCCCGGTTACAACAACCGCCCCGTCCACTACAGCCGCTCCGGCCACCACAACTACCCCGTCTACTACAGCCGCCCCGGTTACAACAACCGCCCCGTCCACTACAGCCGCCCCGGTTACAACAACCGCCCCGTCCACTACAGCCGCTCCGGCCACCACAACTACCCCGTCTACTACAGCCGCCCCGGTTACAACAACCGCCCCGTCCACTACAGCCGCTCCGGCCACCACAACTACCCCGTCTACTACAGCCGCCCCGGTTACAACAACCGCCCTGTCCACTACAGCCGCCCCGGTTACAACAACCGCCCCGTCCACTACAGCCGCTCCGGCCACCACAACTACCCCGTCTACTACAGCCGCCCCGGTTACAACAACCGCCCCGTCCACTACAGCCGCTCCGGCCACCACAACTACCCCGTCCACTACAGCCGCTCCGGCCACAACAACCGCCCCGTCCACTACAGCCGCTCCGGCCACCACAACTACCCCGTCTACTACAGCCGCCCCGGTTACAACAACCTCCCCGTCCACTACAGCCGCTCCGGCCACCACAACTACCCCGTCTACTACAGCCGCCCCGTCCACTACAGCCGCCCCGGCTACTACAGCGGCCCCGTCTACTACAGCCGCTCCGGCCACCACAGCTGCCCCGGCCACCACAGCCGCTCCGGCCACCACAACTACCCCGTCTACTACAGCCGCCCCGGCTACAACAGCCGCCC
>NW_003207701.1:0-1138 GCF_000006405.1 Perkinsus marinus ATCC 50983
GAATCCTGCATCGGGTATACATTAATCTCACTTCCTCTTCATCCATCCTACTTCAATAAAGTCGGGCATTCGATGTGAAGCTCCAACTAGTTTACACAAGATGCTGAAGGCAAGCACATGAGATAGTGGTGCGAACCAACGGCTGTACCTGAGCAATCCGAATTCCGCTCACGTATCCTGAATCGGCCACTCGATGTGAAGCTCCAACTAGTTTACACAAGACGCTGAAGGCAAGCACATGAGATAGTGGTGCGCACCAACGGCTGTATCTGAGCAATCCGAATTCCGCTCACGTATCCTGACGGATTGACCAATTACCGAAGAGTATTCAACTTAAATATCAATCAAAGTTGCTAGCTTCATCGCCCGATTAGTTCAGCTGGATAGAATGTCTGCCTACGGAGCAGATGGTCGTAGGTTCGAATCCTGCATCGGGTATACATTAATCTCACTTCCTCCATCCATCCTACGTCAACGAAATCGGGCATTCGATGTGAAGCTCCACCTACTTTGCACAAGACGCTGAAGGCAAGCACGTGAGATAGTAGTGCGCACCAACGGCTGTACCTGAGCAATCCGAATTCCGCTCACGCATCCTGAATCAGCCACTCGATGTGAAGCTCCAACTAGTTTACACAAGATGCTGAAGGCAAGCACATGAGATAGTGGTGCGCACCAACGGCTGTACCTGAGCAATCCGAATTCCGCTCACGTATCCTGAATCGGCCACTCGATGTGAAGCTCCAAGTAGTTTACACAAGACGCTGAAGGCAAGCACATGAGATAGTGGTGCGCACCAACGGCTGTATCTGAGCAATCCGAATCCCGCTCACGTATCCTGATGGATTGACCAATTACCGAAGAGTATTCAACTTAAATATCAATCAAAGTTGCTAGCTTCATCGCCCGATTAGTTCAGCTGAATAGAATGTCTGCCTACGGAGCAGATGGTCGTAGGTTCGAATCCTGCATCGGGTATACATCAATCTCACTTCCTCCTTCCATCCTACGTCAACGAAATCGGGCATTCGATGTGAAGCTCCACCTACTTTGCACAAGACGCTGAAGGCAAGCACGTGAGATAGTGGTGCGCACCAACGGCTGTACCTGAGCAATCCGAATTCCGCTCACGTATCCT
>NW_003204717.1:0-1065 GCF_000006405.1 Perkinsus marinus ATCC 50983
ATAAAGAGTTTGGAAAATTGTAAAACCTACAAACAACCAAATACTGTACAATAATACGAATACCAATGTAAACAGCTGATATATTTCCCACAGCTCTACGCAGCTTAGAAACGAATCTTCCCACGCAAATATCCTCCACTCCGGTGTCACAATCGGTACTAGAGTGTTCTATCAGTAGACAATGGAACTCACAAGGGGTCTTTCATATCTTTTCTGCCACACAAAGCTGAAATGCCATTATCGTCTTTACTCGCTTGTTGTGAAGTAGTCAATGATTTGGTTATAAGTTTTTTCTCTCAGTTGAATATTTTTCTGACTTATACGTTCTTATGTTGAGTATACTTATACCATGCTTATACGTTGAGTATACGTTCCTTCATTGTTTCCTTTTTGATTTTTGTCCTGGTCGTCTCCTTTGTGATGGCCACTGAGGACCCGTGCTCTGAGATGTGTTCTGATGTGAGTGGATGTGCGGACTCAAAATACGGCTCTTACTGCAAGTACTGGGAAGCTCCCTCCGTCTGTTTCGGTTTGATTGAGAGGAATGATGGATCGATTGGCTTCGAGCCCACTGATCCTAACTGTGTTCGTGAGACTTTGGCTTGCGGCGGTGTCCAAGCAACGAATAAACCGACTTCTACAACTAACCGCGCTACTACTGCGAATTGATCAACAAGCGGTTCCTAATCCATAATCGTGCTCGGTCTCAGCGCCTTTTGATAGATAACACGATACCACACCGTCCAGAACACGTCGACTTCTACGACAAGTGATACATAGATCGATATCAGTACTGCACAGCAACTGCTTCGTCGTCACTGTTGAGGGCACTTGATTAGGCAACTCCAAACCGAATTTCTCCAATACTTGCGTCATCATGTCGTAGATACGTTCATCGATGTGCACTTCTTGTTTCCATTCAGATGATACTGCTCAGCAGAAGCTGAGGATTCTTACATAGGGAAAGCATTAGTTATTGATACTCTAGTATCACAATTACTACTACACTATCTACTTATTCAATAGTTGTGACGGCGTCAATGGGGCTTGCAAATTCGGAATCAC
>NW_003203319.1:0-970 GCF_000006405.1 Perkinsus marinus ATCC 50983
ATATTAATGCCGACGCCTTGTCCCGACCACAACTGCAAGTTGAATCCAAGACCCCTATTCCTACTAAGCCTTGTCCCGTCCGTTCAAATCTCGAGGTTGTTCCTCCAGATTCTGTGGTGGTTGCAGAAGATCCGGAATTGTCAGGCTTGTTACCTGACACTATTAAGGATCCCCTGATTGCCACAGTGGTTTTGTGTCCGTTATGGTCATGGGATAAACTTCGAGAAGCTCAAGAACAAGACCATGTGGTTTGTGAAGTTCGTGATCGAGTCTTAGTGGATGCTCCTTTGGGTCGTAAGGAATTCACTTCTTGTCTATATATGCCCTATAGGCGTATTTGGTCGGTCCTGGATGTCTGTGAAGGTGTTCTTGTTCGCCTTTTGAAGACAGACCCACTTGCTCCCGTCCGTTGTGTAGCCATCGTTCCTACTGCGTTGAGAGGCGAAGCTGTAGCCTACTTCCACGATGAGAAGGGTCACTTTGCGGAGAAACGGATGCTGGAGAATATGAAACCGGTGGTTTATTGGCCTAATATGCATGTCGATATCAATGAGTACCTACAGAAGTGCCCTGGTTGTCTTGCTGCCCGTGCTGGTCGTCCGACTCCATCTCCTTTGGTACCGGTACCGGTTGGAAGGCCATGGCATACTTTGGCTGTTGACTACTTGGAGATCACGCCTGCGGTTAACGGTAAGAAGTATTTGTTAGTCTTGCAAGACTACTTTACTAAGTGGGCTGAAGCTTACCCGTTAGAGCGTGCTACGGTAGAAGAGACTTTACCTCATCTCTTAAACCTCTTCTCTAAGTTCGGCCCGCCTGTCCGTATTCACTCTGATCAAGTGCCCAGTTTGAGTCTGCCCTCTTTAATCGGGTTATGGAAGCTTTGGGTATTAAGCGATCCCGCTCATCCGTTTACATCCTCAAGTAATGGACTGGTAGAGCGATTTAATCGTTCGTTGCTGGATATGCT
>NW_003213645.1:0-736 GCF_000006405.1 Perkinsus marinus ATCC 50983
CTCGGGGAAGATTGGCTCGATGAATCGTCCTCTTCTAGTACTACGACAACTACTGCATCGACCACTACTGAAGAAGCGATCACATCCTCAACAGTGACAACTACTCTGTCTTCCTCTCCAACTCCGACTACCGAGTTTGCCGCGACTTCTACTACGACAGAGAGCCTCGAGAAAGACTGGCTCAATGAACTGTCCTCTTCTAGTACTACGGCATCGAGCACTACTGAAAGAACGACCGCGTCCTCAACAATTACAACTACTACAGTTACCACATCGACCACTACTGAGGAAGCGATCACGTCGTCAACAATGACAACTACTCCATTGTCCTCTACAACTCCGAGTGCTGATGCTACCGCGACTTCTCCTACGACGCAGAGTCTCGGAGAAGATTTGCTTAATGAATTGCCCTCCTCTAGTACTACCACAACTACTACATCGACCACCACTGAAGAAGCGACCACGTCCACAACAGTGACAATTACTTTGTCGTCCCCTGCAACGCCGACTACCGACTCCGCCGCGACCTCTACTACGACAGAGAGTCTCGAGGAGGGCTGGGTCGATGAACTATCCTCTTCAAGTGCTACGACATCTACTGCATCGACCACTACTGAGGAAGCGATCACGTCCTCAAAGGTGACAACTACTCTATCCTCCTCTACAACTCCGACGACTGACTTTGCCGCGACCTCTACTACGACAGAGAGTCTCGAGGAGGGCAAGGTCGATGAAT
>NW_003211017.1:0-684 GCF_000006405.1 Perkinsus marinus ATCC 50983
TCCTTCCTCAGGAGACCTACGCGTGCGGCATCATTGGTGGAGTCCTCGATGGTCACGGAGGGCAATGCTGTGTGGAGTAGATGGAGGCCTTTGGGGATGGGGTTCGCATTGGCTGCTCTTAGTTACGTATCGCAGCATCTATTCCGGAATATCGCGGCTCAGCTGCAGAACACTCCGCGACAGCGGAAGGAAGGTGGGCCGGGGGAAATGAAGAAATTGGAGAAGTTCGTGGTGGGTCTGGCGAGGAGGGGAAGGGATGGTATTGAATAATATAATCATCATCTCAGAGGAAAGGATTCGAGGTGACTGAGCATAACTTCACGAGTAGCTTCGGCAAGAAACGGAAAGACACCAGTGGATGTAGTTTGTGTAGTGAAAACTGGGTGAGGATAAATGAGGTCGTCAGGCACTGCATGTGTTGTGGTGTTCTATGGACCTAACCTCGAGGGGGAGCTGAGCTTGATGACGGCGCACCTGGGGGACACTCGGGCGGTAGGAGCCCTGCGGCGTTGTTGGTGTAGGTGAATCTGGTGTATGTAGGTTCTGTGTCGTGGTGGGAAGGCAGTACAGCTGACGCAAGATCATAAACCGGATAATGATGAGGAGCGAAAGCGAATTGAAGCACTACCAAAAGGTGAGGGTTGGGTCGGGGAGGAGGAGGAGGAGGAGGGGGAGGGGGAGGGG
>NW_003212495.1:0-1327 GCF_000006405.1 Perkinsus marinus ATCC 50983
TACAATACGGCTTCCCTCTACGGTTCTTACCACAATAGACCACATCGGCTTTCGTCAGAGCTTTAACCTTCTCACGGTTCTTAGAGTCGGCACCAGCACCATAGAAGACGGAGACACAGGACTTCTCGATGTTCTCAATCTCCTGGATACGAGCAACCTTAACAGGGGACGAAGTAGGATGACTGTGAACAGTAGGGTCCTTGCCCAACACCTCAGAGTCCTCAAACGAACGACATGCCGACCTTATAGCCCCAGAGACACTCGGACCAGACGTAGAGAAAAGAGGAAGTAGAGATTCCCAATCCTGGTGGACATCATCTTCAAAATGCCACACCCCTCCTGACATTGCTTGATGACAACTGCGAATTCTATCAACAGTATGCTTCCTAAGATTCATAGGGAGCTTACCAACGATAAGGCGGGTCATCAATTTCAACTCACTCCGATCGGAAGGATATACCTCACCGTACAAAACATAAATACCCTTAACCTTCCGCAAAAAGGAATCGCACAAGCGAGTGCCTTCAAATCGCAACTGTGCCAGGCGTCGCTGGTACTCCTCCTTCAGTGGTAGCCGAGAGCAGAACTGCTTGGTGAGCGAATCTACCAAGGGCTGCCACCTGTAGGCATTATCACCAACTTCCTCAAGGGCAGCTTCCTTGACCTCCTTCTCCTCAAGAGTTGCTAAGAATGCAATGGTGATAGTACACTCAAGGGTCTTCACTGGGACGAAACGTTCCTCGCCACGACTGCTCATATGTATTCCCCCGCCAGCCTCCACTAGCAGACGACCAAAGGCACCCAGATGAGCCTTGAGTTTAAACCGATCAGTGAGTTTGGGGAAAACGGATTTTACCAACAGCATCAGCAGTCAAAATACGCCCCTTCCGGACACGTCTACCAGCGTAATACGCCAAAGGGGGATCCGGCGCGTAAGAATATCGTCGATAGTCCGGTATAGGACCATGAGAAGATAAGGCCGAGGGCGATGATGATGATGATGATGACGGCGATGACGGTGATCCACCAGAGGCAACAACCGGGGGTAGTATCTTCACTCGACCATCCCGAGTTTTTTCAACACCGGATGGTAATCCTGCTAATGCCCCGGCAGTCAACGTCGGGACAGCAGCTCCACCAACAACCTCAGTATCAAGACCTCTAATAGACCCCTCTCGAGACCGAACCGATAGACATTCCGCAAGGTCGGCCTCCACCTTAGCCAATTCTCCTTCAATCACCAACAGCTCTTCTTCGTGAACCTTCTCTCGTCGTTCTAACTCAAGTACCGTAGGGTCTTCAGCGTTGTCAGGAACAGCTAAGATCA
>NW_003213598.1:0-3076 GCF_000006405.1 Perkinsus marinus ATCC 50983
TTGTCTGTTGGTAATCTATGTCGGTAGGATGTGAGCTCCAATCTAAGATACGATAATGCAAGAACTGAGCGAACGTTGTAGCCGATCAGCTGAGGATGGACAGAATGTGGTTGCATTGATAGAGGCTTGGGGTAAGTCCTAGGTCCGCGATTTGGAGAGACTCCTTTCGATGCAGTAATTAGCCTGATGTTGCCGTGGAATGCGATAGGTGTTGGAATATGTGATTGAAGTTTCCCCAACACACGAAAACAGTTCAGCGTATGCTTCATCACACGAAACCGCCGCGTGGGATCACGGTTTTGATGCTTGAAATTCACGGTACTGATAGAAAAAATTCTCCAAGATTACGGTAGGGAAAACCAGGGAAAGAAATAACAGCCAGTGATTCCACCGCAATCATCAGTCTTGTCGATCAGGATCAATCGACACCAATATCTGGGATGAAAGAGCCCTTCAGTGCCTTCAAAGAGCCTCGGACACGTTACTCGATCCGCTCATATCTAACGTGACCACCTTCCAGCTCATTACCCTGTGTGACTGTCTGTCAAAGATGACCCAGCGAGGACTTGAGGTGGGTGGTTTATGATGGTGGCGCTGAGGAAGGTAGCGAGTTGAGCAAAGAGAGCATCTTTATTAGGCTCACGAGTTGTATAGACCGACAGTCATACATACATTCGAGCGTGCACGGTATGTCCTCAGTTTGACACCGAGGTTCCACTGCTCGAACTGTTTTCGATTCAATAGGAATTCGTGAATTCGGTGTAGTAGTATTCTCGCCGGTGTGGGAATATATATTTGCTTTGCTCGGCCGAGTTGACAAGTCTCCTCACTAATTAGAGGAGTTCATATACGAATACTTGTAGAAGTGGACAGGAACCACAAACAATTTCCCGAAGAATTCTCATATTATTATCAACGCATATAGTTGATCATGTGCATATCTTCCTATGATGCTCGCTGTCGCCAGTGCTACTCTCACGTATATACTACTCGTGGTCTCTCGGCATATCCTACTCCTACGTAGTGCAGAGTAATTACTACCGGCTACGCTGGATCGAAATTAAAGGCGGCCTATTATGTGTTCAGGCATTATGGCGAATTGTGTCATCGTGTCTCCACTATTTTCCACTCTTTCAATGTTAGAGTTGAGACTCGAAGGTATTTGATTCAGATGAAGCGTTCGACCGCCTCCCAATTGGCCAGATTCGTTCGGACCAATGTAGCGTCGATGGTGCTTGTTTGAGGTCCCTTAGACATGCTTCAGATTAGAGAAATTACTGACACTCAGCAGTTACCAGTATTAACACACGCCTTCGCAGTGATGCTGAGCTCAGTGGAAGGTGCCAGAAAAGACGAAGAAGTGAGGGTCGCGGGAATTGAACCTCCGAGGTGAACTCTCTTCAGGTGGTGAAAATGCTGGCAGTCATCTGCTCGACCGTTGAGAAAGTTTGGCTGTATGAGTTGAACCTCAATGAGCTGTCAGCTCTACTCACGACATTGCAACAGTGCGAGGCCCCAGCTCAAGACCTCGCCCGAGCCGCCGCTCCTGAGCTCATCAGGCTTCTTGATGACGATTCACAAGAGATCACTGGTGGGGTGGAGAAACGTCTCTGGGGGACCTGATCCAGATACCTCCGGGATGCCAGTGATGGCGGTTAGGTCTTATCCTGGGGAGCATCCCGCTTCCTCTGTTGAAGCTGTGTGGACGAGTTGACGGAAAAGTTATTGCAGCGCTGGCTCGGCGACTAAGTGAGAACTCCAATCATCGGAAAAGGCGCGTCTCAGCTTATGCTAGATCGTAATCTGGTTTTCACGCTAGTTCAACCATTGCCCTGATTAACTCAGGCTTAAATATGAACAGTCAAGATTAACCATCGCGTTCTTATATGCGGGCGATCGAATCACAGAGAATGTGGGTTTCGATTTTGGTTAGGCCGAACGCCTTCAAGCCTGAGTCTATCAGCTCGGTCGGTGAGCAACATTCTAGCGGGTGCGTGTGGAGACCGCCACGTTGACTCGGAAACTTCTCGGGAATTGCTAGAAGATCTCGCTGGTCGAATTGATGTTGAACAGCCTTTCGCACCGATCGATGTGAGTCAGCTTGAACTTGCTTGAAAAGTTATATTTGTTTTCAGAGCTTCAGCATTCTCCGTTCTTGTGGGGCGCTGTTGAAGCCGGGGAAACCAGTGGCAGAACAAACCGCGAAGTTGATCAGGGTTTGTTGCGAGCACATTTCATGCAACTACTCTGACTACGAGCCGCGAACGCTGGTATTTTCATTGCATATGTTGTCACTCTTCGAGCCTGACCAGCGTCTACTGCGGACTCTCCTTCCGGTCACTGAGAGGTTTCCGTTGAATTTACAGACGATGTTGTTGGGAATCTGTGAACGCGGCAGAGACGTCGAGACAGCTATAGAAATCCTCGAGCGTATAGCCAAGGTTGATTGTTCGGATTCTGGGGAGGCTGCAAGAGCCTTGAGGTCGATCTCGCGGCTTCCTAAGGAGGTCGGCGAGCGTTTCTCGGATCTGGCAAACGATCTGGCGGAGTGCGCGCTGAAGGATACGAAATCGGTTTCGAGGATATTCGCGGTGTGTTTGGCGCTGGCGAAAATGAGCCCTGAAAGAGAGAGTGTGTCTAAGCTTCTGTATCGAGTTATGCGAGCTGTTATTACAGCGGGGGAAAACCTCGACTTGGTTGACGCAGCTACGGCCACTTCAATATTAGTGAGACTGACGACTTCAACGGTGATAGATGGAGGTATGCTGATCTTCATCTATTCGAATGGCTCGATCTCGTTCTTGTTGTTTTCAGAGAAATGCAGTCCCATCATGCTTCCGAGTAGATTTTGTGACCCTGTAGGAGAGTCTATCGTCAACTGTATTCTCCGGAGTGCTACTACTGGTCGTCATTTGTCTACCAGAGACCTCGACCGGGCCAGTCAGTGTAGGGTCCATCCCCTGAGGTTTTCATGAGCCGCTTTGTTAGGTTTGTCTGGGCTAGCCCGGCTGCAGCTTAGGCCCGCTGATACTGAATCACTCGAGCGGTGTCTCGCCCACACGATGACCAACTCGAT
>NW_003216847.1:0-1931 GCF_000006405.1 Perkinsus marinus ATCC 50983
GGGGAGCAAGGCAATGAGAAACTTCAGTTGTTTTTACAGAATGAAGCTTCAATATTTTACTCATCATCACTTCATTGCTAAGCGATGATAGCTCTCGCGCTATACGAATATGCCGCCGACCTACTTATTCAGATCCCCTTCCCGGTCTTCAACCTCGACTGAAGAAGTCACTGCTCGGTTCTCCTGAGAGGAGAAATTCTAACAAGGTAGACCCAAGATACTCACAGCCTTCTTAGTCATATGCTCCTTGAAAACTGAACTCGCTTCAACTACAGCATCCGAAAGTCCGGTTTCAAGCCATTCAACGAAGTCCCACGAGTCACCTAAGGGATGAACGCTAATTTAGCGTCGTTAAAAGCATATCTTGAACAATCCTAAGTGTCCCTTATAGTTCTTTCTCTGATGGCAAATTCGCTTGCACTTTGCAGATGCAAACTCTGTGATAATACTGCTATCACATGGTCAGTACTTCACTAGCCACCGAGTAGCTAAGGAGCGGGATAAGTCCCCAGGAAATCGACTGTCCCGTTGTAATGTTTTAGACATATACATGGGTCAAGGTGACGCACGACTCTTTCCTAGCATTTTAAAACTCATTACTCGGTCGATTTCCTATTAGAATTTCAGCTCAGAATCCTTCTCAGATACAGTGCAACTCCAACCAATCGAGTTTGTCCAAGAAATAGACTAATAAGTCGTACGGTCGACGGTCAAAATAAGTCATATCAAGTACGACATGCTACTGATGATACTGTAGAAAATGAATGACTCCCGTGCGCTGTGTTGAGTGATCAAAGATATACAGAGTTCAACTTTCCCCCCAACGGGTAGCTCGACATTCAACTGAGTGATTACTAACTTATATCACATACAACAGATATCAAACGCTCAATTGGGGCAGCTCAAAACTCGTCAAGGATGCAGTTCGGAAGGGGGCAAGGGGCGAGGCCAGCCACGATCAGCGCTGGAAATACAGGAAGTTGGTGGTCTTTGCGATAGGATAATGTTACAGAGTTAACACTAGATTGAACCAGCCCACAGTGGATGGCTTGGAACGTCATACAGGCTCACCATCAGTTATGAGCTGAGAGCGAAGACTGTCCTTCCATAGGAATACAGCGGCTTCTACTGCTACCGAGTTGTCGTTCACCAACACCTCCGCCGACGACACGTAGTATCTATTCGATGTTCCTAGTGTAAATGAATATATTCGAAAGAGCGAACAACTCACTCGTCGCCTTCGTACTCCACCAGGAGCTCTACGTCATTCGGAGTTAGTCCAGTGAGCAATTCACCATTTATTGTTTCCCCCTTGTTCGGAGAGTCCCTCACCAAGGCTGGGTAACGCTGGCCCTGGACTCGGAATCTGTTCTAATAGATCTCCGCTGTGAGCACTGTTTCGGCTATATTAACCTCCTCCGATTCACACTTTAGCTACCGTAATTCGGACAGATTCCGGAGAAACTTTGGGAGTTTTTGATCCTCGCAATAATTGATGAGTAATCGAGCCTACGGATAACATACAGGCGTAAACCGTGCTTACCTCCGATACCCTGCTGAGGCCGGGAGCACTGCCGTGCTACAAACGACATCGCGGCCGCCGAGTAATGCCGACCGCAACTGAGATGCCGAGATGAATTCATGGTGGGCTCTCACTGCCCAAGTTCAGCTCACTTCCGCACACATCAGAGTTCCATACACAAAGATTGGACGATCGCCGAGTTGCACCGTCATCATTATTATGATATCCAAGATGCAAGCAATAACTATGGTGCAGTGATGTAGTACACAGCTCATGTGCCCTCAGTTAGGGCCTCTCAATATTGTATTATAATCCTGACTAAGAGAACGTCAAGCAGGTTTCTCATGTGAACAAGCACACAATTCAGACTTGATTACATACTGAATCAGAGTACGATGATACCGTTACA
>NW_003207523.1:0-2299 GCF_000006405.1 Perkinsus marinus ATCC 50983
GCTCTTACACGTGCTATCCCCCACCAGAGCTTCTGCTTTCGCCTCCTCTTGTCGTAGTAGAGGCAACTTACTCCTTTCCCACTGCTGTACAGATTGCTTATCTGAAGCACTCACGCAGTGTGGGAAAATGTGCACATGGTCAAAATTCTGAGGAAAAGTTGGGAAATTCTCACTCATCATTTCTGAGCACTTCTAACCGAATTCGCGTGGTAAACTTCTATAATATGCGAGTAAGAACTCCTGAGGAGCCTTTTATAGCACTCATCATCATCAACAAGAACCACTGTTTTCTCTCACCGTTTTCCTGCTTCTCTGCTACTTCCAAGGAGGCTTTACTCGGTTGCTCCACTATTGGGACCTACACTATTGCTCACCTCGTCGTGCTTGGAGTCCTCCCTCACCTGTCCACCATGAAGAAGTATCAATCCTACTCCTGGAACCCTCCGTATACGCTCTCTCAAGGCCTTGTCTTGAGTGCCTGCCAAACGTCATCACCAGGGATCGAACCCACGACCTTTCCCTCATCAACTTACACACTAAATATTGTTTCGGGTTGTTCGATCCTAACTGTTTCACAATACAATCTGCTGCTGAGCATCTGATAACGACAGCGGAGCGAAGCAGATGCACATTTTGTTTTTTTCAACTTGCTACTCTCCTTTCGAGTGACCGCATTTGAGTCGGTAATAACCCCGAGCAATAATGGCACTTCCAGAAAAGTCAGCGCCCAAATCTCGAAGCTCTTGATAGACCTGATCCATATTTTGCACGCATGCACAAAGATACTCGCACGTACACATTCCGTCACAACCGGAGTTGTCCGGCCTCCCAAGAGTTTTGGCAGTTGCTCTTTAATATGAACCTTCGACTTCAACGCGGCGTTTATGAAGGTGCCGTCGATGAGCGCCCTGTACGGCTCTTGGAAGCCGAACACGGTTTGGTAGAAACGCATAACTTTACGATGAGATTTCTGTCTTCTGATCTTCATGGTGAACTAAAAGATACTAATAAGAACATACACGAGGAACAGTGTCAATACAACACATAAGATAGGTAGAAATTATGCATTAATAACGACGGCGCTGGGATTCGAACCTGCGACCTCTTGCATAATCATACAGAATTTAAAGGGAGCTCTCCTTCAGCCAGTTCTTCGAACTTCCCCACACCAGAATTAAACGTTGCATGGGCGACTGCTAACACACCCGACAGGCACAAAACCGTTACGATGAGGCCGCCAGCTAAGATCAGGACCTGCACGCATGCACATAAGCTATCACGATGGAGCGTAAAGTCCCCCACCAGAGCTCCCGAGACGAGAGCCATCGCCAACATCCGCTGTGTTCGAGTCGTAACGATTCCACCGATTCGAGGGCTCCAATTCGGATCCGAGTTTTTGTTCAAGAATGCCATCCAAGCAGTTACCAGGACCACACAGAGAAGGAGGGCGGATGGTGTCGTCAATACCCCTATGAAAAAGATATCTTGAGGTTCTCCAAGTAAGATACAAAACAGGTCCGAATCCGTCCCTGGTCTTACATAACAAGAGTAACACGACCGCACATACTCCATAATTCCCCTGGAAGTAAAACAAATTCTTGGAAATTCTTTGGGACGCCTCTCCTGCCGACCGAGGCTTCGTAAACACGATGAACTCCCTCCATGGTTTCACTACTGACACCTGTACACAACTTTTACACGCTCAAATCAACTGGGCAAAACCTCAAGGTGCTTCAGAAATATTCTACGAATATGTGGATATCCCTGAGTGCATACATTAGAGTAGCCGTGAACTGGGAGTCTGGGGCCTTGCTAGGTTAGTGATATTCAAAGATTATGGTGAAACTTCTCCTTTTTGATGAATTGTGAGTTCCACACTATGTCTGCTGAGAATGTGTGAAGGGTTACCACTCCTGCATAGAAAATTGTGGAACAAGCACCCGAGAGTAAGGACCCAACGATCTAATTCGAACTCGCCAACACTCGCATCGCAGTTAATACTCAGTCTAGGGACAGCGATATGCTACTCTACTAAAACGGAATGTACTGAGTGCAGACACCTACCGAGCCTGTAATGCGTGATAGCATAGGTATGGCCAACGCCCTGAGCTCCTCCAGTTTACTCGAGGGCTCCTTGACAGCATCTAACTGCCCACCATCGAGAGAAGAAGGAGGAGTAGAAACCGAGGATGACGAATCCATAACAAAAGCCAATAGTAACTAACATACGTTCGACAGATGAACTCTCTAGACTGGCCTTAAGAACAGAAACGCGTAACTTCGCCCAAAGCATGCAGTT
>NW_003205497.1:0-1079 GCF_000006405.1 Perkinsus marinus ATCC 50983
TCGAAAGCTACCGTAAAGCCGGCCCTCAGCGAAGTAGGTTACACCATGTATCTTCGTTGAAGCAGGCTAGTTGACCAATGTGAGCAGCGGTGTCGAGAAATCGCTCGAACACACGGATTGGATTGCTCGCGGATCACTCTCACGGATCCGATACCTAAAATTAGCGACGATAACGATAGCAATGATGTGAACATCGGAATAGAGGATAACAGCAAGGCTGCAAGTCTTTCCTGCTCATCATTTGGGCTCACCGCTCAATCTTTTCCCTCTAGCAACAGACGATTTGGCTTTACTGGCGAGAGACCTCGGCGAGTCCAGTATACTGCAAAGCTCCGACGAGCACGAAAGTGCTAGTCTCCTATCATGTAGTGCATCGTCTTGATGCCATGTCGCTGTCAGTCGAGGCTATACAGCCCGCACCAGTTCCACAAGGTCAGCTATGGAACTCTGAGAGGCTAAGCTTAGGATCTGGCAGTTTTGAGCATCAATATGATGTTACACTCCGGAGGATAGCCGCTGGCGGCGAGGTTGCTAAGTGGGTTGCCAAGATGTGTCAGTCGCATCGCGCCAACAACTCTTAAGTAGCATCTTAATTCAGAGAAGAACTTCAAAATCTGATTGTTCGAGCTGGACAAGGCTCTGATCTTGATGACCTTCGCTCCAGCGGCATATTAGAAACCGCAAAAACGATCATGACGAGGGAATCGAGCACCGACGCTTTGAAGAGTAGCTACAACATCCATTTATCCCTCCATTACAGAGCGACGTGATCTTGACACTCAGGTCTTGCTGGGTCACTCATCACCCTTCTTACCGATCTCCCGATATCCAGCAACGTAGCGGACGTTGCCACTGGTGCCGACGGTCACGTAACAAGTGAGTACATGAGTATAATATGAATGTCCGCTCGTGTTCGAAAATATCAACGATCTGTTTTGTAGTCGTCATTCCTCGCCCCTCACGAGTATATGAGCATTAGCCACTGACTGATCAATGCCCCTTCCATCTGACTATTCGATGCCGTGTGGTTTGCGGAGAACTGGTTTGAATTAGACTTTGTCGAACTGATCCCGCTGATT
>NW_003200593.1:0-960 GCF_000006405.1 Perkinsus marinus ATCC 50983
TAGCCATGGATATGATATTCGAGACACCGAAGGTCAGCAATCGCTGACATTGACGGTCAAGTTCCTTCCACGCTCCCCAATTCTTAAGTTCACAGAATCTGGGTGTATGCTTGAACTGTATCAGAATAGCAACGGATATGATATTTGAGACATCGAAGTTCAGCAATCGCTGACATTGACGGTCAAATTCCGTCCACGCTCCCCCACTCTATAGTCCACAGAATCTGGGTGTATACTTGAACTGTATGGGAATAGCCATGGATATGATATTCGAGACACCGAAGTTCAACAATCGTCGACATTGACGGTCAAATTCCGTCCACGCTCCCCCATTCTTTAGTTCACAGAATCTGGGTGTATGCTTGAACTGTATCAGAACAGCCACGGATATGATATTCGAGACATCGAAGTTCAGCAATCGCTGACATTGACGGTCAAACTCCGTCCACGCTCCCCCACTCTATAATTCACAGAATCTGGGTGTATACTTGAACTGTATGGGAATAGCCATGGATATGATATTCGAGACACCGAAGTTCAGCAATCGCAGACATTGACGGTCCAATTCCGTCCACGCTCCCCCACTCTATAGTTCACAGAATCTGGGTGTATACTTGAACTGTATGGGAATAGCCATGGATATGATATTCGAGACATCGAAGTTCAGCAATCGCTGACATTGACGGTCAAACTCCGTCCACGCTCCCCCACTCTATAATTCACAGAATCTGGGTGTATACTTGAACTGTATGGGAATAGCCATGGATATGATATTCGAGACACCGAAGTTCAGCAATCGCAGACATTGACGGTCCAATTCCGTCCACGCTCCCCCACTCTATAGTTCACAGAATCTGGGTGTATACTTGAACTGTATGGGAATAGCCATGGATATGATATTCGAGACATCGAAGTTCAGCAATCGCTGACATTGACGGTCAAACTCCGTCCACGCTCCCC
>NW_003209325.1:0-1002 GCF_000006405.1 Perkinsus marinus ATCC 50983
CTCAGCTGAGCTCGGGAGTTTCCTCACTAATTATAGAAATATATGAATTGAATAGAATTTACAGAAAACAATGAGAATTCCCAAAATTTCCTCGCAACTTTCATATTGTCACCAACACATGTGATGTAGTTGACAATGTGCATATTCCTCTACACTGGCTTCAATCGTCTTAGTGAGATGGTTTTCATGTTATCAGGTTTATGGGATACAGTAGAACTGAGGGAGCTTACGTCCAGCGATGAATCCGAACCGTCATCGTACTTTGACAGGATGTGGAAACGTGGACATCATTCTTCGAGGTGGGTCTCTGGTTTTTCGCGAAATTGTGGGGAAAATGACATTTATCATCGATTAATATGAGTTTTAAGATCGGGGTTGGGAAATATTGTGTGTTGGTGACGATATGAAAATTAGGAGAATTTCGGGAAATTTTTCTGGGTTTCTGTCCTGAGCATCTAAGGTTAGTGAGTGGGATAGGTGAAAACGTTGAGTAATGTTATAGTGACATCTACTATTGCAAAGTAGGTAAGCGCAACATTGGAGTTTCACCCTAGTGATATGAAAAACACTAGTGAAAAACATATTTCACGACTACTACAGGCCGCGAATATCGCGTCTTTCACCGAGTTTTACGCCACTTCACGTTGAACGGGTGAAACTCCTTTATGATTCAAGGAATGAAAAATTCTATTTGAAGGAAGAGAATTGAAAATGAACATGTGTTTTGTATAACCACATCACATGTAGTAGTCCCATGAAATTGAAGAAATCGGTTGAGGTGGTTCAGCGCAATTTGATCGATTGTTTTGCAGGTATTTGCTCACCGCCCAGTGCTGTAAACTAAACTGATACTGATATTCACCTGTTATCAGATCGACAACGTTTCTACTCTAATGAGAGTCTCTGGTGTTTGTCAATGTCAAGGGAAAACTCCATCGAGTTCACGCAGTGTTGGAATATGTGTTTGCTCTCCTTAATTGAGCGCAGTAGTTTCCCGCGGAG
>NW_003211739.1:0-950 GCF_000006405.1 Perkinsus marinus ATCC 50983
AGTCCGAAACAACCACTATGACGGAGGTAGCCGATGCGAAGTCTGCCAGCTCATCCACCAAAAGTCCCGGTACTGCCAGCGAAGTCGTCGGTTCCAACAAAAACTATGGTGGTGGTGGTGGTGTCGTCGTGGTCGAGATCTTCTCGAAGCTGAGGAAGGCACGGTTGCTTATCTGAGCCGGTTGCTCTGGTTAGCGAGGTCACGATCGTTCGAGGCAGCAGTCGAGTGTGATAAGGGTTACAGGCTGGCCTTGCCACAAGGGGTCACCCGCCTGCGGGACACTGACCCTTCTCTCCAAGGCGACTCTGCCCTCGGTACCTATTTAAGATCCAATCAGTCTCACGAGTTGATAGCTGTAGCCTTGGCTAAACCGGCGGTGAGCCAATCTGGCATACCCAGGCCACCTTCGGGCAAGGGTATACGTAGGCAAGGGAGCGCTATGCACTTCGGTGCTGACACTTGCCGTTTCACTCGCCAATCCTGTCCCTTCGGTAGGGACTGCCGTTATCGTAAACATTTCGGCGACCCCCAATCTAAGCCTTATTGGCAGAACGGTCAAGGTGGGGAGAAGGGCAGTAGCTTTGGGTCTGATAAACGCCCTAGGACTGGGCAGGTGAAAGATGAACCATCAAGGAAGAACCCTAAGGACCAATAGCTGCGGCATTGGTTTGGTGCCAATCCAACACTGTTGAAGCTGAGTTTCCGCCATTTTCCGAAGTTTGATTATCACGTAGTCAAAACTGGTGGCTGTTGCGTTGCGTCAGTGCCGTTCCTAGTGGTCATAACACCATAAATGGGACGGAGGAAACGTCGTTCTCGGAACGACTGTCGTTCAGTTTGGTTCCCACTTAACAAAGAAACTCTTCTTTGGGAAATGCCACACGTGAGGTCTACCCAAGCGAAGAAACAGCGAGATAGGGGCAGAAAGTGGGCAGCAAGCCTGAAGATCA
>NW_003203534.1:0-4277 GCF_000006405.1 Perkinsus marinus ATCC 50983
AGCTACACTCCGTCGGTCAAGTAAGCTGTGAGGAACGGTGAGGACTCCAGGTTAACATCCACTCAGGAGTCCTAAGTTAGGACATAACCCGGTCGGAATCAATTAGATTCACTCTAATACAGTAACAGGCCATTCCGAGTTTTTGTCCGATCATTCCGGCCCGATTTTCAAGTCGCGGTCTTCTCGAGCCGGGAGGGACTCCCGTGAAGGTAAACACTTCGAAATGTATCGTACATTTCTCACACACATCATGTAAGTGAATATACGTACGAATATACATCGAACTCGGATTGTACAGACCTTGTGAAGAACTATAATTGCTCGAGCGATACGTACTATACTTAAAATGTATAGATACATACTGCGAATAGTTATCATAATCACCTGTAGTATTCCCTCGCAGCGGAAATGCCTCGGTTCTGACACTGCAGTTGAGTTACGAATAGTAAATTAACCTTCAATTCAATGGAGCTCAAACGTGTTCCTTCTCTCCAATGGTGATCAACGATCATTGTCAATCATAAACTGAAATCCATAACGAGCAATAGTGCGGGGCGAGATCGACATGAAGATTTCGTATCAAAAACCTATGCGTGCCCGATGTCCGAAATGGTCTCGGACTCCTGTCACACACAGGTATTCCTGTAAATGTCTCCACACACAAAGCTCAGTAGTGAACAACCTTCGCTGCAGTTCATCGGAACTCAGCAAAAACATTGCTATTGTGATCGGATAAACTATATATCATCTGTTCGATCGATCTGTAGACAGTACTAGCTATACCACTGTTGTACTGCTGCGATGAAGTGTACCAGTGTACCTTCTCTTTGTACCTGCGTAGCACTGTGTGTCTTAAAGACAGTCTTTGGGCTAGCATAAGGTGGTGCAGCATTTGCCATGCGCATGCGTGCAGCCATCGATGAGTACGGTACGCGTCTAACGATACTCGTTAGACTCGCTACGTTTCTGATTCGTGGAGAGAAGAGGTGTATTGGCTCCTCTATCTACTTATAATAGCGTCATCAGTGATATTGATCATGATGATTTACCACGTATTGATGGGCGGGCGATAGAACTACGACTCCGATGGCACATTCGCCAAGATCCTACCGCTAAATCTAGATCCATCATCAGTGCATTCTGGAGAATCTGCATTCCCTTAATCCAACGATTGAATAGCAGAAAAGCAAAGTCAAACCGATTCAAGATGAATACACTGGACTCTAGAACATAACGATGTGCTTCCGCAAACCTTCATGCCGATCCAAAACATGTGATATACGAGACACGAGACCATGTCATCCACAGAATGATATTCTCAGGATCCCACACGTCCATCCCAATGGTCAATGAAACCTCTTGTTTAACCCTCCAGTGACACTTTCCCCTTTCAATTAAAAACTCACCAATCAACAGCTAATATCAATACACACTAGCGCGAGCTCATCAATCGTAAGATTACAGGAACAGCATCATCACCGTCGATAATCAGCACGCATACACGAGATTCTCAACAGAGATGCTGGTGGTGCTGCTATGTGTGATGGACTTGGGAGATACTCCTAGAACATCTTAAAGATCGGGATTCCTCCATGGTGAGCTCTCCGCGAACTCGAAATCAGTAACTTGGGTTAGCTCCCCATGCCTGAAATACACCGATTACCCCTTCTAATGGGTGCACTCCTTCCTAACTGCACTTCTACGTTTCTCGAGACCACTGAAACTCCATTTGAAAGCGTCTCTGAGCTACTCAATCTTATGTAGAGTTCTTCACTACCATCATTATCCCGGGAACCGACGCATTGCACTTATCATTGAAACTCATCCATGGGATAATGACACTCTGGACATTCACTATTTAATTCTGATGCTTATTTCCACTGCACAGAAAAGATATGATTCCTGGAGTGAGCGAGAGTCCGCTGACTCGCCGCATATTACCTCCAGATCCCCGATAACACATGGCCGCTGTCGAACTGCAAGATACCCCTGAAAGATGCAAAATCTTCATCAGCCCGAGTCTGCGAAAGAGCTCCTATTACCTTCCCTCTCTCCGACCGAAGGCAAAGTCACCTTCGTAGCTACTACCGTCTTCAGCACAAGTGAACAGACCGCGACCTGAGACGGAAAACTCATTCCCCAACTGTGGACATCCTCACACAATCATAAAGACTGAGTAAATGAGAGATAACAGAAAGCGCTTTGGATTCCCATTGCTCCTCAGTGTTGGTATCAATAGCGTTAAGTATTATGCAACATAGTGTTGTCATCAAATAGCAAAGAGACGATATGAACGCTGTCACTCAGCAACAACCTCCGATCTACTATATAGTAGTTCCACGCAGGTGCCACTCAAAATCAATATCAAACTGAGCGTACAACTACCATGTCTCTTATCGTCCTGCCATTGCCCTTCGTATTTATTGCCATTGGCGTACACAAAAACTCCATAACCACATGCTCGATCATCTACCCATTGGCCCTTGAACCTGCACCTTACAGTCCCGACACAGCGTTGAATTTAGGCCTTACTTGTCGCCATTAGAGTATATGAGCTCGCCCTCGCCGTGTTTCTTAGCATCCATCCACTCACCAACGTACTTGTCACCATAAGTGTACACTAGAGTCCCCTTGCCGTGCACCTGAGGGAAAAATACTGCGGTAACTGGCAAATGTATATAGTACCTTATCCTGCTTCCACTGACCTTCGTACCGCTCCCCATTGGTGTAAGTGAGTACACCGTAACCCTCTTTGAGATCATCAACCCAATCACCTACACGAATCACGATACGACCTTTGTTGGTATTCCCGTCGGGGAGGGCAATAGTGGCCTCAAGATGCACAGTAGTGATCACATGAACTCAAACGGTCGAGTACGACAAGATTTCCACACAAGTGGAGTGAGTAAACTCTTGCACAAACATCGCAGTATTACCTTCATAACGATTGCCATTGGGGAAAGTGTACACACCCTTGCCACACATTTTACCATCCGCCCACTCCCCCTTGTAAATGCCACCATCAGCATACTAAAATCGATCAAAAATTCCGAAGACTATGTGGTAGACTTCTATTACTTGGTAGGTGCCTTGACCATGCATTTTTCCATTTACCCAATCACCCTCGTACTTCTCGACAATCTGATGCGCCACATCTCCAGCAGACCTTGCATGTCACTTTCCTTACCTGTCCCTTAGCAGATACATACGTGACAGTACCCCTGCCATGTCTCTTATCCTCTCGCCATTCACCATCATATCTACAGCGAAGGCTTCTGACTAGTAAGCTTAGCCCAGCTGTATTACACATCTCCCTCGGCATAGCGATATACGCCGTGACCGTGCATCTTGCCATCCTGAAAGGCAATATCAACCATATGATGGGATCGAACCGGATACCAACCCAGCGAGAGGATGACACCCAAACGGCTACACCATACTAGATGTTGAAGCTATTACATGCCATTCTCCTTCATACACATCGCCATTGTTGTATTTCAGTTTGCCAGTACCATTGATACGGCCATTCTCCCAGTTCCCTTCATAGGTATTCCCAGAGGCGAAATGGCTAACCTGAGACCCCCAAAATGCCTTCCCTATCTGTTTCGTCACCTCCCCTCACCCCGTAACCCTGTATGTGGTCATCAACCCACTGGCCATCGTACACAGCACCATCACTGTACCTGACCTCAGTCTCGTATACGACGGTCAGCTCATAAAGTATTCCTACGTGAAACGTCCATGCCCTTCACGTTTGCCGTATACCCAATCACCCTCGTACTTCTCATTTCCCTGATATATTAGCGTGCCTACAGCGAAGCTAACATTGGGCGTTTTGAGACTATCGCAGTACCTTTGCCGTGGAAAAGGCCATCCTTTATCCCACCATTATACGCGTTACCACAATCCGCCATAAGCTGCTGCATTCGATGCTAACCCGGCAGATAACAATACCCTGCTTGATGAGACAACGATAGACTCGTGTGGAAACGCAGCGTTGAGTAAATGTAAGTGCGCAAGATGACATCTAAGACAAGCAGCGTGTCGGTCGCTATTATCGTCTCTTCAGCAGCATCCCCATGCGTGGATTAGAGGACTACTCGACCTCATTCAAGCTGGGCATGGGCCTTTCCATCTTGGGCCTTGCTCTTCAATGGTCGGCAGCTATCTCTACACCGCAGCACATTTTCATGGCTATTGACGTTGTATTCATTGCCCTTGCTCTTGCTCTCATTATTGTGCAAGTTGAAGGTCGCCGAGACATTCCCAATAAGCTC
>NW_003208065.1:0-1177 GCF_000006405.1 Perkinsus marinus ATCC 50983
TCTCACTTCGGGCACGCGTATATGCTCGAGCAGTAATCCTCGAACTCCCTCGAGATTCGCTTGCATGACAATATCATATCTTGAGTGCTCGAACTTCATCCATGCGTCCGAAAACCTTGCTCACTTACCCTCCCCGAGTCCCCGGTGGGGTGTCTTGCCAGATGGCGTCCAGCACGATATGTCTACTGTTCCGCAGCTCCTTGAGCCTCGCCTCGGCAGAAGAGATGATCTAGAGGTACATTCACGGTTCAGGGTGGACTTCCATGTCGGCCACCCTCACTCTGTTAGTTCGTCTTGTCTGTCCGGACACCTTCAAGGCCTCAGCGTTCAAATCTCTGAGTTCTGCTTGTAGCCGAGCACTGTTTTCGATAATATCCTCGATTTCTGCCTCGCACTTGTCCATGTCATGCTTCATAGTAGAATCTATACAGTGAGCGGAGTGTTGCGCAGTCCTCCGCGGCTCTTCTATACATCTAGGGGAAAAGTGTTATGGTAGGATTCGAATCGAGACACGCATTCCAGTCCGCTACTCCTCGGGCGTACGTTGACGTTTCTCTTCCCCGATTGCATGTCGCTGTTTCTCCACGAGCTCCTCAAGTTCCTCGTATCGTGCCTCTGAACTTGCCAGTCTGTGTTCCAACGTCACTTTTTGTTGGGAGTCTAGGAGCGAGCTAGAGGGACTCTTCTACTCAACAAAGTCTCCACTGGCCTTCGGTACCGTACTTGGAGTCAGTTTCCTCTGTAACGAGCTTGCTATGGTTCCTGGTTAAGTCACTGACCTCCGCTCTGAGCTCACTGAGAGGCACCACGTTAGTATCTCACTCATAAACCAATATGAGTGGGGAACAGAAGCAGCCAGAACCATCTTTCTCACAGACAGTTTGGCCGAGTGGTCTAAGGCGGTGGCTTTAGGCGCCATTCCGAAAGGGCGTGGGTTCGAACCCCACAGCTGTCACTAAATTTCTTTTGCAGATTTATTGCTTCCATTGCTAGTTATGACTGATAACACGTTAAATATTCCTGGACGTATGATATCAAATAGAAAGCCCATCAGTTCTGCTGCTTGTCGGATCCCAAAATGAGATTGTAACACTCACCGGAGCCGCTCCTCATCCTCAGCCAAACCCTCGCGCTGCTGTTCTATTTCTTCCGCCAAACATCGAGCCTCCTGCTTAGT
>NW_003210728.1:0-1162 GCF_000006405.1 Perkinsus marinus ATCC 50983
AAAAACCTGTCGAATTCGCTGTAAAATACGACTGCGTAACACAGGAGTTCATCGTGAAGTGAAAAAAATTGAAAAATTTTTCTATGAAATTTTCCTTTTCTTCTCTCTCAGGTTCGAGCTCCGTTTTTCAACGATTGTCGTATTCCTCCTTCTAAAGGGGAAACTGGTTATGGCACTTACGAGCTGTGGAATTATGAAGTTGCTGAAATATTCATCCAGGGAAAAGATTCGCATTATACTGAGGTGAACAGCGTCAAGCGGTGTTGGAGTAGGAATATATGTAATCGATTTCCTCAGCACCTGAGCTCAGGAGTTTCCTATACAGTGTTGGAGTAGGAATATATGTAATCGCTTTCCTCAGCACCTGAGCTCAGGCGTTTCCTATACAGTGTTGGAGTAGGAATATATGTAATCGCTTTCCTCAGCACCTGAGCTCAGGAGTTTCCTATACAGTGTTGGAGTAGGAATATATGTAATCGCTTTCCTCAGCACCTGAGCTCAGGAGTTTCCTATACAGTGTTGGAGTAGGAATATATGTAATCGCTTTCCTCAGCACCTGAGCTCAGGAGTTTCCTATACAGTGTTGGAGTAGGAATATATGTAATCGCTTTCCTCAGCACCTGAGCTCAGGAGTTTCCTATACAGTGTTGGAGTAGGAATATATGTAATCGCTTTCCTCAGCAGCTGAGCTCAGGAGTTTCCTATACAGTGTTGGAGTAGGAATATATGTAATCGCTTTCCTCAGCACCTGAGCTCAGAAGAGTTTCCTATACAGTGTTGGAGTAGGAATATATGTAATCGCTTTCCTCAGCAGCTGAGCTCAGGAGTTTCCTATACAGTGTTGGAGTAGGAATATATGTAATCGCTTTCCTCAGCACCTGAGCTCAGGAGTTTCCTATACAGTGTTGGAGTAGGAATATATGTAATCGCTTTCCTCAGCTGAGCTCAGGAGTTTCCTATACAGTGTTGGAGTAGGAATATATGTAATCGCTTTCCTCAGCACCTGAGCTCAGGAGTTTCCTATACAGTGTTGGAGTAGGAATATATGTAATCGCTTTCCTCAGCACCTGAGCTCAGGAGTTTCCTATACAGTGTTGGAGTAGGAATATATGTAATCGCTTTCCTCAGCACCTGAGCTCAGAGTTTCCTATACAGTGTTGGA
>NW_003199919.1:0-1531 GCF_000006405.1 Perkinsus marinus ATCC 50983
AATCCGACTCCATTAGCCAATAAAAGAGGCTAACGCAAACGACTCGATGAAGTATGATTGACGCTAGGTTCATCATCACGTGCTTCCACAGAGCCTATAAGGACAAGACTAGCCGAATTGACGTGGATAGACCAACTACTACCCTGGCCAACTCTGAAGATCCCGACACGGATCCGGGTGTTAACCATAGGAGTGCTGTTGTGAAGCCCAACCAAATGTAGTAACTCCATAACAACCACCGTTCAATTCGGAAGGGGTGGAAGTATATGTCGATAAGACGCTGAGCCACCAACTGAGGTGTTGGCTCATATCTGAGGTTGACCATAAGCAGGGCCATATCGGTTCATCAGAGCTTACCTCGCCTCGACAAAGAGCCTTCTGGTCTTGAACCAGAAAAACGGCCGCGGGACTGCAGCTACTACACGTACAACCTGAGAGTAGTCGCCACTGGATGCGATGCCATAGAAAGATGGTATTACACAGAGGAGTAGAAGGAGTCTGTCGAAAAACGAGATATTACTCTCCATCAAACCTTCTGTTGGCCAGTAGAACGCGATGAGATAAGCGCAATGGGCGATGAGGACGGCACTGAAAAAAACAAAGCTTGCTGGGACTGAACCTGCGCGGAAATATACCTGCAAATCATGCCAAGCTCCACTCCCCGTCTCATCACTATGCCGCTTTCGTGGGGGAACATGTTGAACATCTCTATTATTGGAGGCTCTTGTCGCTGCGCCTCTCGACGTTGCCGCTCGAGCACGTCAAGACCTCCGCCGTCTGTAGCATCTTCTGCCATTTATAATTAAACTCACACTTATAGAAAATATCTACGCCGGGACGTCCATCCACCAACAATGATCAGCAGAATCAACAACGTACTAGACGCAAAATAAAAACATAGCTTCCCGAATGAACATGACGATGATATGTGACCCACCGAGGACCACTGGAATGATGGAAGATTGAATGATGAGATAGCCCAAAGATAACGCTAGATCGATAGTTCAACACGCAGACCAGAGATCCCACTCTAACGGGTTCATCCCTCTTCCTGATACCACTAACAGGTCCTCTACGGGGCACGTTGCGGTACCGCCAGCATGCATCTTATTCGATCATGCGATGCTGCTACTGCTGACAGCTTGTTCCCTAAGAGTTCTTATCACGTGATCATTGCTGTGACCGGACATCCAACCTGCTATGCTATAGCGACGATGTAGCTCTAAGAGCTACGCTCAGTTCCCTTTGGCCGAATGCCTATCTGATGCCTCCTCAATACGTCAATAGCTACGATGACTCGCCCCATCAGTACAGTGCCCATCAATACATGACTATACAATGCTCGAGCAAATACCGTCGAAAAACAGCGGCCCATTCACGACGGCCCAGTACTAGAATCCTAAACGTATCAACGGCTATACCGCACCGTCCTCCTCAAAAGCTCATGCAAGAGCAACTCCTGATGTGATAGCGCCGATCTCCCCCTACTACCCATGGGACCGTGTCGCTAAACCCTACTGTGCTCGAACAT
>NW_003206717.1:0-1747 GCF_000006405.1 Perkinsus marinus ATCC 50983
ACTGCTGCTTACTGGGTAAAAAACACAAAAGCCTGATAATTGAAATTGAAGGTAGACAACATGCATATTAATAGTTAACTCGATTATGAATAATAGCATCAGTAATAGTCTCAATCAATACAGGCTTATTACCACGAGGAACTTCCTTTAAGTTATACCTGTATTAGTAGTAGTAGTAGTAGTAGTAGTAGGATCATAAACATATGCTCATAAATATAATACTACTACCTGATAATAGCCTTCAGATCATCAACTCTCAGTCTTCCTAACCTTATTCTTAATGATGTTATATCATTACGGGATAAGTATAATGATGATACGATCTCATTAAGATATGTCATATAAGGCTTCACATTACTATCAGCAGGAGCAGCAGGATTTCTGCTCCCTCCTTCTCCTCCTCCATTTACATGCGGACTTTTCTTTGTTGTTGTTGATGTTGTTGTATAGGGGAATTTAATACCATTAATTGAGAGTGGAACCTCAATAGTGAGAGGTTCCGAATGTCCAGCTGCATTGTACGCTGTTATATATACAATAATCTTATCGTATAGGAAGAAGTTAGTGAACCTATATACAAGGATTATGATGATGATATTAATAATAGCATGGTGGTGATGATAATAATAATACCTGGCATCATCCTCTGATATAACAACCCATGGATCACTACTATCTTTAACAGTACCGACTGAATATCTGATAATAATAATAATAATGATCATCATCATATTATTAGATTATAATACCTATCATTCTTGTCAGGTCTTTGGAGAAATATATGATATGTATCAATCTTACGTTGAGATGCTGCTGCTGCTGCTGCTTCTGATGATGATGATGATGATGATGATGATGATGATGATGATGATGCATTACCATAATTATTGTCATCCCCTCCTGCTATCCAATGTATCTACATCACTAACACTACTACCTCCTATTACTGACGACCAACAGCAACAACAACAGCAGGAGCAGGAACAGCAGGAGCAGGAGTAGGAGTAGGAGGCTATTACCTCTATGGTCCTCCTTCCAGTCTTACTCTCGGACACTGTGTAAATGTCATGATTGTCTCCTACTCCTCTTCTTCTTGTTATTGGTGGAAGAGGCCTTCTGATGTTGGTAGCACTTAGTGCCTCTTCACACTACATTAATAATCATAAGTCCTAGTCACAATACCACCACCACCATGATGATGATAATAATCACCTTCTTCTTAGCCTCATTAACCTTCTGTACAGCCTCTCCTAGTAATAGCATGATATTACTCTTATCCCCCTTCCAGTTGAATGGTACTTTATCAGGATGTAGTGTAAGTATGAGTTTAGCCCATCTCTTCTTTACATCTGCTACTATCATAATAATAATGGATAATATGTGAGTGTAATAATTGATAATACCTGTTATAATTGTATTCCTGGGATCTAATCCGAGAGTCTTGAATGGGCATTGTGTATTATATAATGCTTGTTGTATGATCTTGCCGAAATCACAATCCAAATCGATAACATCATTCATAGTAGTAGATGATGATGATGGGGCCCTCTTCTCTCCCCATTCCCTTCCCTCTCTTTCTTCCTCCCTCCTACTGGATGATGCTGCATTCTTCTTCCGATTCATCATTAATTTGATCTCAGTTTCCACCTAATGATTATCTAATCTAACATCCTCGACTATATGCTGCCCTGACTACATGACGCTTAGCTTCCCTTATTGCTTGCTTCACATCATCATCATCTACGAA
>NW_003202014.1:0-1054 GCF_000006405.1 Perkinsus marinus ATCC 50983
AGCAAACAGGTGTCTTGACTCTACATTATGACTGGGCCAAGGAATTAGGAAATCCCTCGGTGATATCTCAAGCATCATCGTTACTGCTGCCTCGTAGTAAGTACCTATAGGCATGCTATAACCGGAGTGATGCTCAACAACAGGGTCATACGTGGAGTAGTGGCTCGAACTAGTTGATGAGGGAGTGGTGGTACTACGCAGGCACCTATCCCGAAGGGGCATACACCGTCATCAAACTTCGCGCCTATGGTCAGTTTGACTAGGTCGTCCCGTAACGATCTGAGACCCAACTGGAGGAGACCAACCATGCTCTCATCGTATTACTTATAATCAGCTTCTTCTTCCAGTAGACGGAATACATCAGGGGAGAACACATCTCCTAGAGCGCCATCACCTAGTACCTGATAATCATCCCCACGATGAGTCTGTCATTCTCCTATTGCCACTCATACCCCTGTTCTATAATGTATTTCATCGAACTTGGAAGTAGAGCCAAATCCCCAGTGGAGTAGAGGCTCAGATAGTCTAACCGTTGCAGAGTCTAACCCAGCAGACCAATGCAGTAATTCGCCAGTCATAATGTTCTGTTGTTTGAGACTATCACTAAGCTGCCCCTTAGCATCCCCAGCACCTCCAGTACCCATCACGATGTTGGTTAGAATATCATCATTTGACATTGAATCAGCTAAGGCCGATACCTAAGACACCAATCCTGTTTCATGTGCTTGCTGCTCGTAGGAGGTCCCTGTTACAAAGATCCTGGTCATAAGATACTCTGATTTGGCCGCCTTCCTCCTGGACGTGTGATACTCCAGTATACTATCGTATATAGGCTGACATCATCTCTATCGTATTACTACGAATATGACTGCTACCTTGACAACACTAGGCTTTGCCAAGGAATCGCCTCTCAAGAGTAGGAAGTCTTGCTGAGCCAGTGGACACTGAGTTACTCCAGACCCAAATGCCCGGGAGTATTTCGCAAATCGAGGAGCCTAATTAGAGTACCTCTCATCCTGGGCCACCCTACCATCATGTCCTTTACATGTATCCG
>NW_003212596.1:0-2313 GCF_000006405.1 Perkinsus marinus ATCC 50983
ATTGTTCTTTTCAGGTATTCCGAGATCGAGCAGTGATGCCGTAACTACATTTTTGTTTGGTGGCCGGAATCATGATTGGGAATATATGGGTACTAGGGACGGAGGGTCACCCAGGAAGTGTTGGGGTGTTGATCGGTGGCTATGAATATATAAATAAATCATAACTCATGATTTATCAAAAACATGAATTATATATCTTCTCTTATGATTCATAAGTAAATATATAATTAATTTTTTTGTTTCTTTCTGCCTTCGTTGACTCGCCTTGATGCAGTTTTTCAGCCTATGAAGTCTACCAGGCCGATATCGCTCCGTAGGGTAGGATCGTAGTCATGAGTTATGAGAGACTCTCATCGATAGTGGACTAAGCATGAGAGAGTCCTCGAACTTCGAGCTTCGAGGCTCGAAGCTGTCACAAAATGACCTTCAAATTAGTCCACCGCACCAGATCCATCGCAAGTGAGATCAGATTCAAACCCGTTCATAATATCTACGGCGATCGGCGCCCTTGCCCCTGAACAGTGTTTGTAGAGTAGCTGTTAACCTGCAGCATTGTACAAGGAGAAACGGATGAATATTTGTCTCCGAAATGGATTGCACAGAAGAATATAATGCCTTGTTCTATCATATGAACTTTGATCTCATTCTTTGAAAGATGCGACGACGCCACAATGAGGACTATCACGTTTGTTCTCATATTGGTATACTTGAGCATCGTGCAGCACACTCCCCATCAACGGTTGATGATCAACCCCCATTTCCTTGAGTTGAATACGCTTAAACACTTCTTTGACTCAGCGGAATAAAGAATCTATAAACATCTTGGTGTCATCCAAGCAGTTGAGCGACTGAAATCGACTGGCGGAAGTTCGTTTGAAGCAGCATACGGATAAATCTCAGTAGCACTAGGAACACTACTCAGCTCGGTCCACAGCAATGAGAACTCCTTGGTGGTTATCATCGTGATCAGTTGCGTGCTAGAGAATGCGATGCCACAGAGTATACGATCTGAATGCGAAGATGATGCTGAACATGAACATGTCATGTTCAAGTCATATATTCTTTGAAAATGGTGTGGTAGTGAATCACTATTAGTGATTCATGTTACGAACCGTGACTACCGGTTTCTTTCATCACTTGACCGTTGAATAGAAGCCTTAGACATGCACTTGACCTTCTTGTTGTCAAAAGAGGGCGGACCTCATCACTGGAAGCTGAACAAAGTGACCGGGATCATTGTAGGAACCTTGATCTGAATTAACTGACAAATATGATTGAATGAGAACGACAGTCATATGAATCGATCGTAGCTGATCGTTTTGGTGGCGGTCGAGATTCATATATCTGGTGCGAACGGGTCATGTGTGACACGCCACGTGTCACTGCATGGGACGGGAGCTACAACGTATCAATGGTGATTGGTGATACAGGAGATAGAAAACATAGACATTGATAAGCTATCTACTTCAATTGAATCGTGTCACCTATCACCGTTCTGAGACAAAAATTAATTTAAATTCTCTCCATACCATTTCGTTCCGAATGTAGATCGATCTTGCACATATAGGACCTTGTAAGCTTAGTTCATCGTCCAAGTCTTAGTATCTACGGGAATCCCTTGAGAGGAGTGGTATAAAGTTGCCTGACCAACATGACGCCGTAATGTGCCCCAGCATCCCTGGGTGAGTGCTAGTGTCCCAACGTCGAAACGGTAACGAAGGACTGCCACCCACCCAAATCGAGTCCTGACTGAGGTGTAGCACAGATGGTGCGACAACTAGGTAGAGAACTGACTTGATCGCCAGCGTCGAATACACCGGATCCCATCCGAACTCCGAAGTTAAGCGGCGCAAGGCCCGGATAGTACTGGGGTGGGGGACCGCCCGGGAAGTCCTTAGGGTGCTGCTGGCTTTTTGCAAAAGTCGTACATTTTTTTACAAACCCCCTCCCCACCCCCTTGGACATTGTTCCTCTTTTGTCTTGTATTGTGAAGCACTCTATGCTAGCCCACATCACAGTCCAGTAGTTCAATAGAGAGACAAGTGAACATAGTTTATAACATTGTCCAAGGGGTGGAGGGGGATGCGCGAAATCGATGTGCACGTTTGGTCAAAGATGCTCGCGAAAGCTGCACATCAATTTCGCACATGGGCGAAATTGACTTGCACGTGGGTATAAAAGTTGATGTAGCCATGTGGCTCGATTTCAACCATATGGGTATGCTTCTGAGGATGGGGTGTTACAGTGGACATATGTGGTAGGTCATTTGGAGATGTCACCAAAATGGTCTAATCTGCGCATCCATTTAAGTGA
>NW_003201029.1:0-1060 GCF_000006405.1 Perkinsus marinus ATCC 50983
CTGAGCTCAGCTGAAGAGACGAATGTATATCTTTATTTCTGTACATTCATACCATATAAATGTACAAAGACCAACAAAAATTTTCCGAAATTTTCCGAAAATTTCCCAAAATTTCCCAAAATTTTCACAAATGTCCACATTTTCATCAATTCACATGTAGTTACAATATATATACTTTCTCTCCCACACTTCAACAGAGCTCATCATTTAAACATAACACTACACGGGTTTATTTCTTCATTAATTTCTTATCGGAATCCCCCCCAAATTCTCTATGATGACTCACGTCCTCTCCTCCATGTTTTTCCAGCACTCCCAAAGTCTCGTCTATCAAAGCCCCGATATTTCTTCCTAGTCTGTAGTCCATATCGTCTCCTGATATACAAAAAACATTGACAATTTACGGGAAAATACGCACATGTGTTGGTGACAATATGAAAATTTTGGGAGGAAATTTTAGAAAATTCTGGTCAGTTTCTGCACACTTCTACTCTAATTCGTGTAGAATCAGCTTTGGAAACTCCTGAGCTCAGGTGCTGAGGAAAGCGACTACATATATTCCTACTCCAACACTGTATAGGAAACTCCTGAGCTCAGGTGCTGAGGAAAGCGATTACATATATTCCTACTCCAACACTGTGTAGGAAAGTCCTGAGCTCAGGTGCTGAGGAAAGCGATTACATATAATCCTACTCCAACACTACTCATACTCATGCTCTTCTGACTCCTAAACATGTTCAAGACCGGCAATATTTGCCTATAATACGGCACCAAGGCCTCGCCCAGCATCGCCCCACTTCTAGCCATCACTTGTAGAGTTTGCAAAGCCTGATAGCAACCTATACCAACCACGACGATACGTTATTACACCAACCTTGCGTAGAGTGTTGGGATCTCGACTTTCCAAAGCGCGTTTCAACGGTTGTATCTGCTGATCAAGATACCACCAACGCACTATGAAGATTTTCCCTTTCCTATTCTGCATGATCAACTACATGAAAAAATTCTGAGAAATTTTTGTTGTTTTTTCAGCAAACTTAGCTACCCAAATTCGTATGCA
>NW_003203786.1:0-1879 GCF_000006405.1 Perkinsus marinus ATCC 50983
TCGATTCCTGTATCAATGCTATGGATGGATGAGCTGCACTCATAAGTGATTAACTCGCATTTTCCTACTTCTCAATGTCATCATTGTGAATATCAAGTCTCTCAGTTTCGTAGGATCCCCCGCGTTCATATTGTTAACACACCTAGTATATCTCTCGCCAAGTTCAAGCAATGTACGATGCAACCTTATCAACCGTATAAGAATAACGATGATCTCTGCTTCGCCTCTTGTCCTAACCGGCGTTTGAGTTGTCATAAGCAACTCGTTTGTTGGACTCATCCGTAGCGAGAAGCTGTATCTTCAGCGGTTGATATCGTATACACCTCTTTATCGTGGTGTAAGGGTATACCGGTCGAGACGAAGCCCTTCGAAGCTATGCTGAATGTTAATCGCAAAAGCAGAGAATTCTTCAAAAGTAGGTTGATCAGCGAGAACACTCATAATGCAGATACAAGGGCTCTGAGACGAAGCCAATTTACACCGGTTGAAGATAAGGTTTCGCAGCATGCTAAGCCGTTGAGTCTCGGCCCCACCTTTCGAGAGAAGTTGATCGAGGTCAGCCAACTGCTAGAGCCTCTAGCAGGATTACTCTTTGACGGGTGAAACTTCATTGCATTCAAGTATCTCATAATTTATCAACATCAACTCGTTTATTCACGAGAGACTATTCATTACAGCTCTTCCTCCTGCCCGGGCTGAAGCTCTGAATTTACGGTATGAAAATGGGAGCACCATTCTTCCTCAGAAACAAGGCTTTCAATACACGACTGTTTCCACTCCTCATGAAGCTTCGAAATGTCTGCAAAATACCAGTGTGAGGATATATGTTTGCTCTCCTCAACTGAATTCGTGAGTTTCCCCAATGCATTGTGAAAATCCACACACACGATTTTGGGTAGAAGTACACGAATTTCGTACTACGAAACCAGCGATTTTCCCAAAATTTCCCAACAATTTCCATATTTTTACCAACACATGTACTTGAACATGTGCGTATTTTCATACGCTGCAGAATGCAGCAAAAGAAACAACACTACCGCATTTTCAGGTCAAATTAATTTTTTTAAGAAAGTTTTTTTGCCCATTTTATTGATTCGGTTGATAGTTCTTCAGTTTTGAAAAAAATCATAAATTTTGTCGATATTTTACTCATTTCGTTGTTTCTCGTCCATTTTGTTAACATCTTAGGCATTTTGTAGATATTTTTCCATTTTGAGAATATTCCACGCATTTTGTCAATTACTCAGCTGTTCTGGTGATTTTTTACCTTTTTCTTTAAAATTTCCCCAAAAATTTCGATAAAATACAAAGAACATTCATGTCATACCCCATCTATTTGAAAGCATAGGAGTTCAATTCAACCCAGAACATACGTGTGAAACTGCGCAATCTGACCTGAGCTGAGATCCTTGTCGTTGATGATCGCCGCAGCGACGTCGAGGAACTCGATAACATGCAAGGCTTCGTCCAACGAGTAATTCTCCTCGAAAATGGTTTTCTCGGCGATATTTTTTACCATCAAAACCTGTGCGAATAACAGTGTGGGGAAGTTTGCACATGGTCAACAACATGAGAAATTTTGAGAGATTGCTGGAGTTTCACCTGTTTTACGTGAAGTGGCGTAATACTCTGTGAAAAGCGCGATATTCGCGGTGATACGCAGTAGTTGTGAAACACGTTTTTCTCTAGTGTTTTTAATATCACGGGTGAAACTCCAGTGTTGGTTTCTGTACATTTTTACAACTCCTGAGCTAAGCTGAGGAAAGCGAACATATATTCCTCTAACACTGGGATTTCACCTGTGATATGAAAAACACGTTTCGCTCCGCATGCGAGCAGTGAACAGCGTGGTGGTATGGGGTCATCTGTCCGCTGTAAT
>NW_003205305.1:0-3074 GCF_000006405.1 Perkinsus marinus ATCC 50983
TCACAGAAAGTAATACTTCTGTTCGTTGGGTTTACACAAGATCCGCTCGAGGGTGCCTCAAAGATGCCATTTGCCGTGTCTACAGACCGCGCCAGAACCCTCCAGCTTTCAAACTGGCACTCGCTTGGTTCACCGGGCTCCCATTGCACCCTAACACTATTGCTTGCACCGAGGCTGGCAAGGACCTCTGTGGGAGGCCCAGCTGTCGCAGGATAGGTCGAGACCAAATCTGATGGGCAGCTGAACTTGGACCATTTCGGGATATCCTCACAAACCACGCGAACACGGAAACGATACAAAGTTCGACTCGTCAGGACGTTAACGGTGCAGCTAGGAGACCGACAGGGAACGCTAGCGTCAGTCGCTCCGCAGTCCTGGACAACTTGCCACGAGGATTGCCCAGCCTCTTGGAACTGTACCTCCCAGCTCTTGAATTGGCAGCTCCCAAGAGAGGGAACATTCCAAGTCAATCTAATAGAGGAGGAGCCCAGAGGCTCGGCAGCTACGCCCGACGGCGGACTCGGGAGCGATGCTAGAAGCCTAAAGTCCAATGCTTGAGGATGCCATGCGGAAGAGCATGCTTAGGAGGTTTACGTCAAATATCCTTCATCAGTTTCTGGTAGCTCAGGAGGGACTATAACAACTGTTGCATTCCGATCGTCGGAGCCTGGGGTGTCTTTATTAACCCTGCAGATATATGAGATAGCGCGATCGTAGACACGCCAGGTCTACCGACCTATCATCGTCTTCCTCATTTTCCTGTAACTGCCGACCATACCAAGACTTGGAAATGGGTTCCTAAGGCGTCGCGTTAAGCACAGGAGTTAGGTCCGAGACGCGTTACTGTATTGGCGGATCGCCCCTCTATCGCATCGGAGTGTGCTGACGTGTCGATTGTGTTGCCGTGAACACGCTGCGAGAGAACCGCAACCAGCCACACGAATTCGACGAGTCGGTAGGACCAGAAATTGGTCATGAGTCAGCCAAGGCCTGGGATGAGAGGCTGCAGGGAGGGAAGCATTAACGGCCCTAACACTAACTCAAGGCGATGATCTCGAGACCACTCTACCCAGTAGACCTGGTTTCACGAGCAATGACAGTATCGTACTGTAGCCTCAACCTTGCCGAGCAGTAAGAGCCTGTAGGAGCCATCACCAGGTGGATCAGAAACGAAATATCAATGCTCCATAGATGAAACCGTAACGTGTTTGGCGCGCTATGTCCGGGCGCACCGTATACCTCAAACGAACACGCCTCGCTGATGAAGCGTTGGTCCCGCTGGTAGCTGGTAGGGCTACAGTCCTATTGGCACTTGTACGATATAGTTAATTACTATAGACGTGATAACTACCGATGCCCGGGTGAACTTGATAACAACGAGGGCTGGCTATGAGGGCCGGTAGGAGATTTTTCCGTTTATCGTTGGAAGCTGTGGTTATTCTCCCATGCCCGTTGGTGCAGAAAAGCTACGTCCTAAATCGACAAACCAAGAGAAGGAGTCCCCAGTCAATGAACAATGTCAACAGGTGTCTGGCTTCAACGATTAGGACGTATCTCATCCCCCCCAGATAACCGGTGCTGAACGTGGGCATATCTCGGCGCATCGGAATAGACCAATATCAATACGAGATCGAGTCTTGTCCAGGTGATGCATTGTACGGTACGATGCTCTGGTCGACAGCGAGATCACCTTCACTGAATCCGTTACATCTGCTTCTAGGCAGGAAAACACAATCTACGACGAATTCTATGGGAGTACACCCAGCGAGAGGAACGATCTTATTCAACGCACACGATGTACCCCTCCTGCGGGTAGGCCTCGGGTAACATCACCTGCTATAACCCACCTTGTGAATACGTAGGCAAAGCCACGTTTGACCCACTATACGACGAGCCTAGAATGGCTGCAAGGGAGTCCTATGTCGCGTATTTGTCTCAAAAGGTGTGTGTGGTTCATCAACGAATAACAGCGCCGGGCTCATCATGAGAGGCCATACCTTGGACCCGCCAATATAGTGGAATCATCGCAGGTGCTGAATGATCGGAAGCTCCCGCATGGTGGTATTCGCAGCAATATTGATGGATCGAAGCGCGAGGCTTCACCGCCGGTGTCTCTCTCTGCGTGAGTTGGATGCCCCCCGGGCTGCTGGCGCTGACCTCGCGATGACTTCTCAGATCAAACTCTGGGCATCGCTCAGACGCAACGCAAGACCGGTCTTCCTCAGCCGGATCGACTAAGCGGGGCGAGGAAGCTGAGAGAAGGACTGCACCAGACCATCCAGTGGTCCGTGGGGTAGGGTATTTGATGGATACTGTTCACACCGATAGCCAACAGTTCGATCAAGCCGTCCCCAGACGCACTACACAATCACTCAAAGAAGCGCGGCATTGCAGGAAGATCAAGGTGTGATCCCCCCGGCGCTCGCGAACGGAGGTTGTGTACGGTCCCCTTCTTCAGGGTCCTAGATCCGACGTCGTTCAGTAATCGCTCTTCTCACACGCCCAAGCGTGTTTGCTAACATGTGGCGGTCGCACTGAATCTTCCTGCTGTCCCCTACACTTCATTTCTTGTGTTGTGACCAGACTCTACGGTGAATCGTCAGCTGAGTCTGACCAGAACAAAACCCGGGCCCTTAAGCAGTAGTTCGTGAGTGTCTGGAAGTGATCACTTTCCAGTGGTTACCATTCGAATATTCAATGGCTTCTTACCCCCGACAAATCTTGCAGATAGTCCTGCTAGTGATCATCCTAGTCTTAATAATTCGATTCTGGGAAGCGGACTTCACTGGGCTAGCCCAGCTAGAACGAGTCGCCGACGCGGACAAGCTCAATGCGGCAACTGCACCGCTGTCTGCTCGTTATGCTGCACTTGTACACGGAAAGGAAGAAGCCGAATGCAAGGGTGGCCCTGTGCTCGTTTTAGTGGTATCTGGGGCGCCCCGATCTGAGCTGATCGCCCGAGATGATTCATGTTCGAAGAAGTTCGACGTAGTTAAAGCCCCGTTCAAGGCACCTGGGCCGCTGACGGTCCTCAATATCTTGAGCAGATTCCAAGGAAGTATACCTGGGTAGTT
>NW_003204740.1:0-2473 GCF_000006405.1 Perkinsus marinus ATCC 50983
GTTGTAACCCACAGGATTAATGATTTATTCCAGAGCTGGGGGTTCACCCATTGTTCGTACTAGGACCTCATGTGATTAGCCCTCTCAACTCTCCAAGCCTTGGAGTCCAAGGTCGCAATATGAAACGATAATCAACTCTGAAACGAACATACACAATTATTAGATTATTATGATGAGTCACTCATGCCACTGGACGCTGCTTCCTCGTCGTCGCTGGAGATACCATCAGAACTCCAGGTATCCGCGGAAGCGCGATCATCTTCATCCTCGGGTGCCTGTGTGGGGCAACTCGGCGATGAATGGGAAGCTTCAACAGTCACATCCCTCCGCTCTGCGGAATCCCACTCAAGACTCCAGTTGTAGGCAACCATGCAGTCGATGAGTCGCTGGGGGAAGATATCACGATCAGGGTTCACCTTGAATCTGAGGTTCCAAACTCGCTGGAGTCTGGCATGCATTGCTTCCCCAGATTGTTCTGATGACAAGCCGAGTCCTGCATTCGGAACAGGTTCGTAATTGTTGAGGTACTCTTCGATATGATCCGAAATAATGTGAGCCTTCAACGACCAAGATAAACCAGCTCCAGCCCATGCGGTCCGAAATTCGGCAATAGATTCCCGCCAACCATCCTGTCGTTCAAGGCCAAAGCAGCGATCTTTGACGGACTTGAAGGCCTTCATAGCCGTCACCACAGGAGCAGCTCTAGTGCTGAAGGGAATAAGGTCTTCGGCCACAGCGTCCAGTAGGCGGGAGCAGGCATTCCCCTCTAGGGCTCCCTGAAAATAGGTGGAGCGGCGTATCCCATACTTCACTAGTGCTCGGCAATGTCGCTTGTAGATGGACCGTTCACCCTGTTGCTTGGCTGCCAGCCAAGCAAATGGCTGGGCAAGCAAGATCATAAAGCTTGTTGGTAATTCCAAGTAGAAGATGCAACGGCGAGAGCGTCAACAGCTCCATCGGGGACTCCTCCCATGCTACAAGAGGCTCCTCCACAACATTGTGCTTCCCGTCTTTGCGGTCTTGAAGGTGCTGCGACCACGATCGGCTTATCGATGGTTGACCATCACAAACCGAACCCTTCATGAAGAGACAAAACGGACAAGGGTATTTGCTCGATGCTGGCTGAATGCCAGCAATTATCGCAGCTACCTTCAAATCGCATGCAATGATCTTGGGAATTCCCATGTCGAACAAAGATCTGATCCATCTATGGTTAAAGACCTCGGATAGATTATGATGGGTCTCACTGGCTTGGCCCATCCCAATAACGAAGTTACGCAGGACGCTATTAGGCTTGGGTACATATCTCGAGCCAGGATCCATAGTCGCTACGTTGATAGATACTTTGAGAAACTGCTGACCACCGTCTAACTGGAACTTGAGCCTCGTTATACGGTCAGCCTCACCAGCAGTAACCGTATTCAACAACGAATTGACATCAGTGCAGAACCCGAAAGGTGTTGGACCTGGTGACGATTGTCTATCCTCTTGCAAGCTCAAGGTCTCAGCAGCGAATACAGGACCGAAAACTACCCACTTCTCGTCAAGGGCTCGCTGTAAGCCCCCTTCAGGGAAAAATATACCCTGACCACGTAGGATTCTGCACATCTCCTTGGCACTGGTCTTTCCCAACCCCAGGTGACCGAGACGGAGAAGATCACGAACTGCATCTGTGGTTAGCTCGACTTTCTTAACGTTCGTAGCTTTATAGGGTACTGGGGTGAGCTCAAGTCCGAGTGCGTGATGTGCATCTACAGACACGCCGGTTCTGACCGGGCCACTTGAAGACGCAGTCGAGGAGCTAGTCGAAGAGAGGAACTTCTTTTTCAAGTTCACCCGGAGCATTTCATCTGTATAACCCCTAGTGTCAACCCGGTCAGAGAACCTCCGACCTGCAGCCCCTGAGTTTCTTGGTCGTTTTTTCACACTATCGCACGTACCGAGATCGTGCTCGCTATCCATATACTGGCCGCATTTTGAGCACATGGGCCTAGGAGGTGACTGTTGTAGTGGCCGTCCTTTCTGTGGTGCAGCAGAATGCTTTTTCTGTAGAGTGTTGGACTTCTTCTCTGCGTAAATACAACACACCTTGCAACGATTCTCGGCCGAACATATAACCGTGCCCCTCGTCTTAACGGGCTCGTAGTGCCAAAAGGCTCCGCTCACATAAAACCTTTTGTGCTCCTCCCACTCCGTCTGCTCAACCTCGTTATCGCGTAAACGGCACAGTCGCCTCTTGCAACCGTCACATAAAACCTTGGGTAGACGGGTATTGGTGAGTTCATCTTTGAAGTCGATCTTGTAGAACCGGGTAGCCAGGGCACACATGGCTTCGCTTGGTGGAGGCGCTTTTGATTGGCCGTTGCGTAGGGTCACTCGGTGAGCACAGAAACGGCAGACACGGTAGAGTCTATCGTTATGGAACGAGTCGGTTAAGATGGAGACCTCTTTCGGGATTTGGAGCCACGTAGAC
>NW_003199770.1:0-2243 GCF_000006405.1 Perkinsus marinus ATCC 50983
ACTACAGTAATTGCCAGCGAACCCGAAGGCTCTTCTGGGTTTCCTCTGACCGTTCGAGACTATGCTGGAGGAATCAAAAAGACATAACCAAGTGCTACCAGCATGGCAGACATATGCAATGCATATTATGCATTAGAACTCATTCAGTGTTGGAGGCCATCAAAGCATCCTGTTGTCCGGAGTGGTGGGTATAGTTCATGGTCCAATCACAACTACTTTCAAGAGATGCAGTGTGAGCAAACCCCAGCATATAGACAGTTCGATACTCAGGCTTACAGACCGTAGTCGACCCTGCTTGGTGCTGCTTTTCACTGCTCCTCAAAGACAGAACACTCGATCTAGCCATACAGACAACATCCGCTCGAGCAGCAATGCATAGTCGCACTCAATCGAACGATCAAAAACCAGACATGTTGATATCAGCGTGGTAAGCTGAGCCTGATGAGCCATTCAGCGCTAGTCGGTTAGCATCAATACAGCGACTATTCAGGTTGGTAGGCCTGGCCGATTTATGCCGGAACTCCGCACCGGTTTCGCGGAGTGACATATTTCTCGGTACAGGACGGATGAAAATACAGTCGGAGGCACATGAGGAAGGGTTGCATACGGAAGCATACGAAGCCTCAATGAATATCATCATTCAGGCTCACATACCGCTCTTATATTGTGAACCGTTTTCGATACAGTCAAACACCGAAAGATGTAATATGCCCAGCAACGGCGACATGCTCTACTAACGATTCACAAGTGAAGACACACCAGAAATATTGAGATCATGTTATGACCAACTCTAGGCCTCTTTGTATGAGCAGCCTTGCAGTAATGTTCAACGATTGCACTCAGAAAATGCTTATCTGCGAGACAGGTGAATCACTAAGGCTAGCGGTACTGTCGAGAGTATCGGCCAGGTTAGCGAAACTAGCATCCGAGAATCGATCTCTAAGGGAAGTTATATCATCGTTGAGAGGCAATATAAGAGTTGTAGCTCGCATACGGTGAGCCTTTCACGATCGAATCCCCGGTAGAGTTACTACTACAGGCCACTAAGTGGCAAGGAAGTCGGGGAGACGGTCGCTGTTCATCTTATAAGTGACGACACAGTGAGTCGTATTCACTGAACATGAGAGTGTCAGGCTAACCGATAGGTTGTGTGCGATATGATGGGTGGGAGAAAGAGAGCGATCCGTTTGGATGCTGCATTCGGCCCTACTGCATCACAAGATGACGTCTATGATTCTTCTATCAAAGACCTTGTACACGCAGTAAGCACACCTGCTCGGATTGTTCAAGTCCGCTCGGAAGAATGTGACACACTCAAACGAGTTTGTAGGTTCTAGATGGCTACAACTCATGCATCTTCGCCTACGGCCCGACAGGCTCCGGGAAGACTTACACAGTATTCGGTTCTCCCGAGGGCAGTGCTCATGTGTGAGGCGACAATGGGTTGAACTCGAGTGAGCAGGCCAGTTTGATGCGCTATTGCTCTCAGCGGACTACACGAGCGGATTATGAGAGATTTATTCAGCACCAAGGAAGGTCAAGGGGGGCATCACATGCTCATTTCGATGTCTATGGTTGAAATCTACAACGAATGTATCTACGATCTTCTCGCTCCAGGAAAGTGAGGTGGTCCGTATTCGGTTATTATATTGTATTATTGATTCTAATACCAAAATCAGAGTTGCATTTGTCTACACCAGGCCTGCGATAGTGAAGGCTCTCTCGGGACATCAACTTCGGGGAGGGAATGATAACATTATTGTCGAGGGTCTCACAGAACTGTCTCTAGAAAATCTGAACGACGCTCTGAAGGTGCTCACGCTTCTTGCTGCCAAGATCATGTGTCTATGACCCGGCTTCTTCAGGCTTTCCAAGCGGCGGTGGCAACTCGTCGAACATCATCGACCAATATCAATTCGCATAGTTCGAGGAGTCACTGTGTTGTCACGCTGAGAACGAGTCTGCCATGCCCATATACAGCAACTTGTCGTCACGGGAAACTCAATCTCATCGGTAAGTTACTTAGAAATCACATTCAATCCAGTAAAAGTGCTCAAGCGTCCCAGATCTGGCCGGTAGCGAAAATGTTGGTCGGAGTGGCGCTAAGGGCAGTACATTAAGGGAAGCCCAGATGATCAACAAATCTCTGAGTACTCTGGTCAGTATCGTGGTCTCACTTGGTTGTCTATTCCCCTCATATGCCTAAGGGTGACGGTGTTGAATGCTCTCCTGGCTGCACAACA
>NW_003203944.1:0-1142 GCF_000006405.1 Perkinsus marinus ATCC 50983
TCCCCACTCATATTGGTTTATGAGTGAGATACTAACGTGGTGCCTCTCAGTGAGCTCAGAGCGGAGGTCAGTGACTTAACCAGGAACCATAGCAAGCTCGTGACAGAGGAAACAGACTCCAAGTACGGTACCGAAAGCCAGTGGAGACTTTGTTGAGTAGAAGAGTCCCTCTAGCTCGCTCCTAGACTCCCAACAAAAAGTGACGTTGGAACACAGACTGGCACGTTCGGAGGCACGATATGAGGAAGTTGAGGAGCTCGTGGAGAAACAGCGGCTTGCAATCGGGGAAGAGAAACGTCAACGTACGCCCGAGGAGTAGCGGACTGGAATGCGTGTCTCGATTCGAATCCGACCATAACACTTATCCCCTAGAAGTATAGAAGAGCCGCGGAGGACTGCGCAACACTCCGCTCATTGTATAGATTCTACTATCAAGCATGACATGGACAAGCGCGAGGCAGAAATCGAGGATATTATCGAAAACAGTGCTCGCCTAGAAGCAGAACTCAGAGATTTGAACGCTGAGGCCTTGAAGGTGTCCGGACAGACAAGACGAACTAACAGAGTGAGGGTGGCCGACATGGAAGTCCACCCTGAACCGCGAATGTACCTCTAGATCATCTCTTCTGCCGAGGCGAGGCTCAAGGAGCTGCGGAACAGTAGACATATCGTGCTGGACGCCATCTGGCAAGACACCCCACCGGGGACTCGGGGAGGGTAAGTGAGCAAGGTTTTCGGACGCATGGATGAAGTTCGAGCACTCAAGATATGATATTGTCATGCAAGCGAATCTCGAGGGAGTTCGAGGATTACTGCTCGAGCATATACGCGTGCCCGAAGTGAGAACCATGCATCATTGCGCACGGTGTTCAATCGGGTCCAATCACTGTTCAGGAATACCGCTTAGCTGTGGAGATAACAGCGGGACACCAGCTGTACAGTATCCTCGTAGACGATGAAGAAGTGATGCATAAATGCGTCGACTTGGTAAAGGCGAGGCAGGCCGAGACTGGCAAACCATTGAGGGCTACCTTCATGTATCTGGCGCGGGTGAGGTCTTGTAGTCAGCCCGCATAGGCATCACACTACAGAAGTGTCTCTTAAGATGGGGGACCGCGAGATGGCACCAGAGCCTTCGCTGA
>NW_003202187.1:0-1313 GCF_000006405.1 Perkinsus marinus ATCC 50983
TGTCTTGATAATGAGTGTATAAGTGTTCATCTGTCCAAGTTGTGTTGGAAACGTTGCGTCGTAACATCATGAAAGCATCGACGCTATACCCCAATACGAAACCTATTGACAGTGCATCAGAGATATCTGAGTGGTTCCGAGATTGATGAGCGAGGGCGGGCAAGCCGCACCACAATGATCCTCTTACCAACTAGCATGAGCCCATATTGGTTCTCCAGTGTCTGAATTCCGATTGCTGATATGCTGACAATTCTGTTGATAGTGAGTTCAAATGCAGAGGTTAAATATCCTAGAATCTCTGATGTATCCTTGACAGCTCAATGTGTTCTTATCAAGCTTCACATGTGTGACTTCGACCAAAATCAGGGTAGGTGCAATCGGAGGGCAAGCTTGTTACTCGCGTAGCTGGATTATAGGGATAAATCCAACTGTGGTGCTGTGTAGTTGGCCAGCCGCCCAGCCAATAAGGTTTATTCAGCTGAGCAATTATCCTGAGATTATGCCATGACAGAAAATCGATTGGACAATGAGGAAGTTCCAGTCTGACCCGATGAGGAGTCATGAACTGTGCGCTACAGCCACGCAGAGTTAGAAGACGTTCACGAAGCCTGATCGCTGCAGGTTACACTGCCCGTTGTAATCTGGGATATATTCCCCTAAGCACTGATAGTGAGCGGCGACGAGCGATTGCCCTGCATGATCATCACATTTGCCTTCGGCAATCAGAATGAGCCGCAAACCCGAACCAAGAGTTGGATAATCGGTCGAAATGGTGCTTACGAGAAGTCGGCCGAATTCTCCGAAGAAGAGTGGCTGAGAACGCTGTATATGATGCAGTATCTGTAAAAACCGTTGTGAAACGATTGGGCAAGATAGACATCGCGCGCGCTACTGTTCAGCTACAGCGAACGATCAACATTGAACTCACTAGCGCTTCAACGGTTTGCCTAAATAGCACCAGCCTATTAATGAACCGCATTGTGACTAACCCGCGGTATCGCATGCGATCTTGATAACGAGTGAATGAGTATTGATCGAAAGAGTTGCGTCAATAGAGTCGTTTGGCTTTCACATCGCATCGCATCGCGAACTCGAGGTTACCACGATAGGCACAAGGGCCGGACTCAGGGAACTCGTGGAGGATATCATGGTACTCATCATCTTCTTCGCGGAGCTGGAGCCAATCGTCTTGGTATCGATGACTACACTGAATAGTGAACTGTCTAAGGCCATCCCTAGTGGTGTTGAAGGTCATCGTGAGAGAATCGGGACCATCACGCTTGTAGATGAAGCTCCCCGGCGTCAGCCGAGAA
>NW_003209562.1:0-5516 GCF_000006405.1 Perkinsus marinus ATCC 50983
TCTGACGCCATCAGTCTTAGAGTAGGAGGTTAGCGATCCCAATGACCGACCTCCTGAGTCCGCGACCACACGGTCAAGCCGCCGACTCTCCTTATCAGCTAGGACATTGGCCTCCCCGCTGACATGTGAGACACTAAAGTTGTCTTTGCCACAGACCTTGCAGATAGCATCAAGCTCGAGGCTAATAGCGTCGACGAGTCGGGCGACAGCTCTCTTCTCCAAGGCCTTGGACGACTGGAGGCGGAGGACCGCCTCGGGGTTACCAATCCAGGAAACCGATGAGGAGTTATCAGACACAAAGTTGACTTTGAGCCGTAGACCACGGTCTTGAGCAGTCGCTGCCGACCTTACAAAGTCCAATAGCGAAGATAACGCCCGGAGCGCCTGCAGACACACCAGAAGCTCTCTCCTATTCGAGCTGTAGAAGGTCTGCCGTGGACTAAAACGTAGAGCGTCGACCAGGACTGTCTCATCACCGCCATCAGGTAACTGCCGGCAGATCACGACACCACCGCCATAGAGAGAAGCGTCGCTAGAGACATTCAGAGTGACAGATGGCACTGTATCACCTGACGTCGGGGGCATAACGCTGGTAGTGTGTCGACAAGGTCCTCGCTCTTCTTCACAAAGCAAACGGCCCCAACGGACAAGCTCGACGTAAGTAAGGCGATCGTCCTCATCAAGGGTCGACAGGTGACAACACTCGTCCCATGATGTTGAGGAGAACCATCGACCGATGCATGCCCGCAATACGTCAGCTAGAAGGCGGCAGCAACTATGCATCCGGCAAGGATCAAACGACAGAAGTCCGGCGACACAATAGAAGGCTTTCTTCGAATGTGAATCGCACACCATGGGTTCGATGTCGAAGAATGTTGATGCCTTGGCCAGCCGGGCGGTGCGTTGGCAGTCCACTGCCAGTAGGTTTCCGTCGTGGAGAGTTGATGCTGACGCATAGTAGAAATTCAGGCCAAACACCGAGACACTATCAGATGCCACTATGTCGATAGCATACTCCTGAAGTTTCTGGTTGACAACCCGTCTCTGCTCCATGATGGCTGCGATACCGAGCTTCTTTAGCTGACTACAGAAGGCAGCACATGACAGAAGATAGATCAACCGAGCCAGGTTAGCAACCACGGGCACAGAAAGGCCAAAGCAGTGCACATCATCCAGATAATCGACGATGTAACCTGTTTTTGAGGTCTCCGATGCACGATAGCGTCTGACTGCTCGGCCCAAAGTATCAACGAGAGCCAAAGGACCCGGCGACACCCCGAAACCAACTCTGCTCACGACATAATCACCAATACCAGTACGAACCTTCAGAAACTTCAGGAAGGCGTCGTCATCATCACAGAGGCGCACTGCATAAAATGCGGCCCGTACATCACTAGCCCCTATGCATTCAGGCGATATCAATCGCAAGCTACACAGGACTTGCCATAGAGCAGCCACCTTTACAGTACAGGCTGGTAGAGCCGAATTTAGAGACCGTAGATCCAGCACCAATCTAGGTTTCTTGGGATTGACCAGGAAAACCGAAGCGAATGGTTGAGACTGGAACGACGGCGACTGTAAGAGGGCCGCGTGTGGCCGTTGCCAGAAGTTTTGCCGGAGGTACTCACTGACAGCGGAAGTATAGGCCTTCCGTAATTCGGTGGGTAGTCGCCGATACATAGCGTGAGCATAGTCGGCGGGCTTGCAACGAGGGACTTGTGGTAAAGGTAAGGCTAGCTGAGCAGTGTATCGTTGGCAGTCAACGTCGCGGAACTCGCCCTCAACGAGCCTTCGGAATCTGGTTTTGTAAGCTGAAGACCACGGACTGATATACCACCCCTCCTCGACAAGCTTATCGAGTAGAACATGCAGCTCAGATTTCACAGTATCCGGCAGGCAAACTGAGAGGGCAGAGTTGGGGCATGGTGCAGGAGCCAGAACGGAAAACCGTGACGGATCAATAGGGGAATCATCGCAGACGTGGTAAAGCGTCTCGTAGGGAGATACATCAACGATCAAGTCCACCTTATCCGACGTAGAAGAATAAACCAACCGGTTGGCGATCCACGCAGTGTCCACACCATAGAAAGTGATGCCAAGCTGGCTGATCAGATCCCTTCCGATCAGACAATATGGTACGGCATCATTGCACGAGGAAGCTAGCCTTACGAAGCGGAAACCGTGCTTCGTTGGGCAGAACCAATCGGTGCTCGAAACATCGCGGATCTCGAACTGCAGGTCCAACAACTCGGAAACCATAAGTACGCTGCCATCGGCCAGAGATACCCGAAGAGGTGAGTCAGTAGTATCGACTGCGAAGGCGAGGCTATAGTCAGCTGGGCAGATAAAATACGAGGCCGTGGCACCAGAGTCGACCACGCCCTTCATGCACAAGGATTGTTCACCTTGAGACACTCGGAGCTGCATGGCGACCTCAGCAGGACGTTGGGTCTCGGCCGCGATGGCAGCAAAATCGGTAGTGGACCACGAGGGTAGACGATCGTGAGCTTGACCAACTGTGTGTTGGGGGTAATCTACAGAGTCTCGCAAGTCGGGATGGTTCGGCGGTAAGATGAAGTTTGATGAATCTTGTCGATTCGGTAAGCCAGCAACTGAGGGACTAGGATCGCTATCACAGTCAGAACCGTCGACCACCGAAGTGAGAGTATTGTGTAGGCTATCAGAAGCAAGGAGTGTCCGGTCGCCTACTGACCGCCACTCCTGTACTCGTTTTTTGGACCCCCGTTGTTGCCGCGCTGGCGGCGTTTGTAGTCGGTATCGAACTCTTTGACAATACCAAACCGGGACTTATCGGCGAAGTGGTCTGACACGCAGGCCATAGCCGAGGACTTGTCCGGAAACGACATCAAGCAGTAGGGTTTGCCGGCTCGGGACGTGAGGAACCTCAGGTCTTTGGCCGCACTGAACCCCGTCGTCGAAGCAGTAGCCGATTTCACACCCTCGCCCATTACCAATAGGACGAAAGGCTGCGTCCTCGCCCACTCAACCGCCTCTGCATGGGCTTTCTGTGCTGCTGTCCGAACCGTGCTGTGTGGTTGCCGGTCAGAGGCATGCCACAACTTCTCTCGCACGTCCGAACTAGGTTGTTGGCCTTCATGTTTACGAGACAGACCGCCTTCCGTTGTCAGACTATTGGCACAGCAAACATCGGCTAAGAGGCTAAGGATAGTGACAGTCCCCGAGGTCCCATCGAAAGGGAGCCTCAGTTGCCAGTCAAGAGTGCGCCTCTCTGAGTACTGATGCCTGGCCGCAGAGATGACGTCCCGTGCCAGTTGTACCTTTAAGTCGCGTGGAACCGGCTTCAGCACAGAGTCGATGAAGTGGGTGTTGTCGTCGAAACACTGACACGCTCCAGTAGAAGATAGTGTGGTGCACTTGTGGTTGGCTCCCAGATGTAGAGTCCGGATGTCACGGAGCTGGTCAATGTACTGGTCGACATTTGCGGCGCCAGGAAACGTCAGTTTACCCACACGCTTTCTGACCTCCTTACGAATGGCCCCAGGACTACAGAACTTGTCCAAGAGAGTCTCACGGAGAGCTACCCAGTTGTGACCGTTGCTGTCGATGTTCCTGGCTGCCTCATTCACCAGTGTAGCGAAAGGCGACAACGTGTCGAGGAATTTCTCAATAACTGCCACCTTGATGGACTCGTGAGGAGTAAACCGACCATCCTCCCCGACCTGACCGAAGTTGGCGGCCACGAAGAGGGACTCCATCCGTCTGTAGTGGACGGACAACAGGGATACGTCCTTCAAGGTACGGGACGAGACGGATAGCTTCGATACGTCACTCAGCTGCATCGGCCTCGATCCCATCGACGAAGGGTTTGACTTCACACTAGAGGTCGCTTTCGCCAGTGCGTCGGCCAAGACAGTGACGAGTGAGTTGACCGACTCGTCGTGAATAGCAACCGGAAGACCAGGGCTCGGAGCCGGAAGAAGGGCCTGAGCCCCTACGGATGCATCCGCCAGAAGGTGATCGATCTTGGCCGTGCATGTGTTGATCAGGTCCCGGTAGTGGGAGATATCGCTCTCTAACTGGCACTCTCGTTCTTGGAGCTGTTCTTGAGCAGTGAGGTCCTCGGTTTCAAAAGCAGTGTCGAGGTCTTCACGCACTCTCAGTAGCTCTTGACGCTTCTTGGTGTGTTGGGCTCGGCATGTCCCTCGGAGCTTGGTCAACTCAGACTGCGACGAGGCGTTGTCGATGTCCACAGCTGTTACCATGTCCAATCCTATAGGGTTAGAGAAACCCAACAGAGAGGATCGAGGGAATAAAGAAGCCTTAATTAAGCTTGATCAGCCTCATCATGAGGTGACCGTTTCATCATGCGGTGTGGCGGGCGCAGTGGCCTCAAAGATACAGAAATAGTGTTGAATACTTGTAATGCGTTCGACTAGGAGAAATATATACAGTGTGCTGGGCACACTATGCATATTTTATAGATAATTTATTAGACTATAGATTTTATAGCTGCATATTATATATACTATTTTTCGACTACTGCATATCAGCGCGTTGTTCACTAGTGGTGACAGGTGAGCAGTCCGTCACATCTAGCTGCTATGTATCGTCGTATGCGGCGAGAGCTGGAGGAGCACAATCGCAAACGAGCACAGCTCCCTGAAAGCTCACATCAAGACTGGCTCGTTGGGTTAAATTATGAGGTGAGCCTCCCCCCTTTTTTTCGTGTGAAAGTGTGCTTTAGGAAAACGAGGCTGAGGACGACATCCCTTTTCCACCAGCAGTTTTTGCAATTGCCACTCCTACTGCGACATACGTGATAGATATATCTTCTTTGCATAGTGACATAATGACTGCTGCGGGTTTCCAGACGACGCTGAAATTCGTGCTGGACTGGTTGTTGAGAGAACCCAGTGTTCGTAAAGTGTGTGTAAGTCGAATGTAAATGCGATAGGGAATCACCTATGTTGTGTGTGTAGATGGTCTTCACTAATTTACTACAGCGCCTTAATACGCTCATGTACGGTTATAAAGGGGTAGTAGTAGTAATGGTAGTACTGTTGTTGGTGTAGAGGTTGAGTATCTCAGGACCCGGCAGGAACGCAAGTCGCTGTTGACGACGATGAGGAGCAGCTCGATTGGAACGATGGTGAAGAAGTTCGAGCGTTTGCGAATGATGAGTTGAGAGCATCCAACTGGGCAGCGGACAGAGACGTTGCTGAGATGCGGAAAATAAAGTGAGGGGAAGCAGTGTTAGTTATTATTATTTATATATTAGTAAATTCATGGGCTACTAGCGGTTGCTTGTGAGGTACACGAATGTAGTTGATCTGCGTCAACGGCGAATACGGAAAGTGGAGAGATGGAAGGAGAATGGAATAACGGATCCGGCTGAGGTGGCGGAGATGATGTTGAGTGAAGGAGATATATGTGAGAAAATTAACCCCGGCGGGACTTGAACCCGCAACCTTCGGCTCCGGAAACCGACGCGCTTCCATTGCGCCACGAGGTCGTTGGAAATGTGACGTGGAACA
>NW_003204016.1:0-1311 GCF_000006405.1 Perkinsus marinus ATCC 50983
TCGATTCATGCGGTACACTGCTCAGCTACCGGTTATCGAGACGGGCAAGCTTCTACCCGAAATACTATATAGGATTCGCCATTTCACTCCAGCGTCCTGTCTGGAAATTTTCAAGGACTACTACGCCAAAATCCTGGCTACGACGAGCACGGCAAAGTTGAGTCCACCATTTTCTATCGGCTCATTCGTGGGGATTCGGCGAGATTCCTCACATTCGAACAGGTCTGTCATCTAGCCGGCGTGGTCCTCGAGGATTCTCCCACTTGGGAGGCCCGAGAGTGTCTGCTGACATGCTTGTTGAAGTTTAAGGCCAAGAACGAGGGAGTGCCGCCACCTGAAGTGGTCATCCACGCGATCAGCGTCTACTCTCGGCTGGGCATCCGAGACACGCATTGGGTGCACGTTTGCAACAGCACGCTGTATCCTCTGCCGGAGCTTCCACCCCCAATCCTGGCAATGCTCGCCTCGGCGCTGGCTCGTCTCTCTCTTCCTACGGTAGCAGATCAGTTGGGGGTTTACGTGGCGGCTCAGAATTCTGATTGGAACTCAGTCGAGCCATCAGCTGCAGCTTCGCTCCTCTATTCGGCTGCGCTATTTGCACTGCAACCTCCTGGGCGGCAGCCTGAGACGATGACGGCAGAAACGCTGCAACCAGCACTTGTCCGAGCACGACGGGTCGCGAAGAAGGATCCGGAGGTGGCCTCCGCTTTGGGTCTCTTCGCCGTTACAGATGTGGGAAAAGCCATGGGAGCGACAGCCCCTCTAGTACAGACTAATCGGCCAAGATGCGGCTTTGAAGTGTCCTTGCTGGACCACATACGACAAAACTGGACGGGAGTTGACATAATCGAGAACGCGGTGACTGTGGGACCTGTTGTGGCCCTAGCTGCGATATCTCCCATACAAGTCGCAGCCTTTGCTCAGAGGCGGGCAGCAATCTCGGAGGGAGACTATGGTGATGAGTTCGAATTTCCCAAGGCGCCCCCTTTGAAACCGGACGACTGGGTCATTTTGGAAGCTCTTTCGGACGGCCACAAGACTTGGTATAGGAAGCTTTGTATTCGCTACCGCCGTATCTACGTTCATTCACGTATCATTACTCTGAAGCCTTGGCGTCACAAACGATGAGACATCGCCGACACACTGTGAACGCAGCGAGATACGCAGAGCTGCACGCCTTGCGGACGAAGGGGTACCGAGTTCTCTGCGTCAGCGAGTACATGTGGCCGGTGACTCTGAGAAGCGTACTGACGTTATTCTCGATCATTCGCTCACTTGGCGAGCGGAAAGAGAGAAGTTGAGTGGAAGAGA
>NW_003203612.1:0-1961 GCF_000006405.1 Perkinsus marinus ATCC 50983
TAAAAGAGTAGCGATTCAGGGAGTCTTGTACACGAGATCCAGCAATGGATCAACTTATAGCGCCTGGAATCCCGAAGTCAAACCGTGTTGACTCAGTCATGGGAATATATAAACATGTACGTGCTGATGATGGAACCCGAAACCCGGACGCCGGGGCAGGGCGGGAATATTGCAGACATGATTTCGTGCGAAACACAGAATGACGTCACCTGCCTTCGCGCCGGGAAGTCCCGAGTGGCTGCGGATGGGTAAAGAAAAGGCAACAATACGTGGCTACCAAAAATTTGCGAGGGATAATACAAAGCGATAAACACGACACGAAGAACCTGGCTCGCCAGTGATGGCGTAGGACCGGGCTATTAGTCATACAGTGTGATAACACACTGGGCGCTCACGGCATTGCTCTACGATCTCATACCCAATTGCCAATTGTAAATTGTTTCTTCAGTTATCAGGACACAGGATCCGCTAACTTGATCTACCAGATATTGGACGTTTAGGACTCCAAGGCCTCTTCTACGGAATGACGTTGTATCCTCACAAGGACTCAGTGCTCTCCCAATGCTACTTGAACACTCACGGGGATCATAGCACCCGAGTAGGCCTAGTCAACCAGGATATTGGAGTGGGGCTTATCCTATTGGTTTCGTCTTACTCTTGGCGCTATCACCGAGCCAAATGACGAGGATCATAATTTCCAATGGCTCGTCTACCGATGAAGGTAACCTTTGCTCCCCGCTTTACATGTCACCATGTCTGATTACTGCTACCATACAAGACTGTCTGCCCTTCTTTGGAAAGCACGCCTGAGTATGATGATCCGCAGGAATTTCCTGCCAGGAAATTCGTGGTCGCTCGCCCTCGTTATCGAGCGACTCGAGTTTCCTGCAATATTATCATCCTTTTCGAGCTCTCCCTTAAATCTAAAAGTGTTGAGGTTGGTCTTTGTCAGTGATTCTCACCCCCCATGGTGGGTCGGCTCGGCAAAGTATTTATCCTGCCTGTGATGGTCAGCGTAGTGTTCGGCAGTGAGCCTCTGGATATCTCCCGCCCGGTCGATTGGCTTTACGGAAGAAGTATTACTACTGGTGATCGCTTTTATCTTGAACCAGCAGAAGAGCTGAACACATTATCTCTTGACCAGGATGCGTCTTATACGGTAAACGATGGGATCCAGTGTATACCAGCGATTCACGCGACGCTGAAAGATCGAGAAAGCTTGGTACGGAGAGCCTGGGTTACTGTAGTTCACGGGGAGACGCATGAGCAGGAAGACTATTCCGTGTTGCTCAATCTCTTCGACAAGACCGGAAATTGCTTCCTAGGAGCCTCACCACAGATTCACGCAACATCTGTGCCAGGTCGAATCCTGTCCGACTTAAATAGTCTGTGTATTGACTACCACTTCCGCCTCATCAAGAGTTCCAGCACTACTGATCTTACAGATGGCAAATATACTGGTAAAAATAAACAAGTTGGACTCGAGGTTGATGTGCGAGGCGGTAAAATCGAACACGTCGCTGCAACACCCCCAAGTGCATCAATAGAGAGTCTCAAATATTTCACGATTGGCGAAGTTATCTTGGTCCGTGTGAAAAGAATGCTCCAGTCTGGAGAACCCGAGGAAATTGTGGTACTGCTCGAACCGATCAATAGGAAAGCTGTGCTGCAATACGACCGGGTCAATAGAGAAAACCTCAAATACTGGGACCGTGATCCCCCGCCGAGCAAAACGATCACTGAGGAACCCTATACTGCGAAGGGAGCGAAGAAGAGTAGCCGAGCTAAGAAGGTGTGGAAGTACGTGAGAAGTTTCAAGAAGAATGATCCGGGTTATGAAAAAATATAAGGAGGTATCGGGTATGACGCAATACTGAAGATTGTGGTGTCACTTTCTTGGGCCAACGCCTTTACGGTGATGATGATGATGATGATGATGATGACGATGTTTGGTGTATTGA
>NW_003207887.1:0-1246 GCF_000006405.1 Perkinsus marinus ATCC 50983
GGCCTCTCATAGTATAGTCTTGGATAATGGTCGTTTGGTTGCTGCCCTTCTAAGCTCTCTCCGACAAGATGTAAAAGAGATTGCTGTTGATCGTATGGCGAATGCCGGTGGTCGTCTTACCTATAGCCAACTGGCAACTGCACTGGTAATGCGTGAGCGTATGATCACTGGGGTAAAGGAGGGGTCTCGTGGGAGCTTGGGAAAGGTTAACTCTGTGATTGAGACTGGTAATGGTACTTCTAAAGAAGTGGTAAAAAAGAAGATATGCTATAATTGGCGACGAGCTGGGAAATGTCGGTTTGGTAAGTCTTGTAAGTTTGCTCATACCGACTTCAAAGATGGTACAGCCAGTGGTCCTCCTAAGCCTCCTATTGAGAAGTCCTCCGTCACCGTTAGTTCTGTTGAAGTATCCCCTAAGCAGCCTGACGTTAGGCAGTCTGAAGAGACTGTGGAGATTACTCAGCGTTTATTGAACATTGTGGATGATGATCCCTGTGTTGTATGTGCTGTTTCAAAGACTAAGGAGAAATTAGCTGGCCCTACTATCAGTATTCCACTTGGTCAGGGTAAGATATTGTCCGCTCTCCTGGATACGGGAGCTTACTATAATTATATTTCTGCATCGCTTGTAGAAAAGCTTGGCTTGGCTACATCTAGTCGAGGAGTGTCTGAGTCATTACGGGTTACTCTGGCCGATGGTTCTGTTCGACAGGTGGTGGCTGTGGTCGATGTTGCCAAAATCCAATTTAGGGTTCTTCAAGGTGGTCGAAATAAGTATGCCATCTTGGGTGTCAGGAGTATGTGTGATTGTGGAGTTACGTTGTCTTTTGGCGTGAACAGTGAGTCTGAGCGATCGGTCACCGTAAAAGGTGAGTTGAAGCCATTAACGGCCAATAGTGAAGCGGGTAATGATCCAGTGAATATCGTCAACGAAGACTTTGATGATGGTCTCAGTGATCTCTACCAAGTTGAAGCTGAAGATGACCCCATTTCCTTAGTTAATCAGATCTCTGATGCTCCTGGTCTTATCGTATCTGGTGGTACGCTGAGTCATCCCTCTAAGATTGGTCTGTCTAATGCTCGGCTAGAAACCGATGGTTGGTATCCTGTGATCGGTGCTGAGAAATACCGATGGCGTATGAGACGTTTACGTCCTTCTGAGCAGAAAGACACACCAGAGCAGGTTTGTTGTGCTGAAATTGATCTTCCTTTGAAGTGTGATGATAAAGTATCGTCAAGGCCACGG
>NW_003203622.1:0-1000 GCF_000006405.1 Perkinsus marinus ATCC 50983
CTCTCGCTCGCCTCCGGTTACGATAGCCAACTACCGATCCTACCGAACTACCGGTACCAATCCTATCCATCTTCGGCATGCAGCAGGTCTCAGAACCATCGAAACCTTACATTGGTTTCTGTCAGATTGTCTTCCGATCTATTCATGATTCATCGTCTATCCCTAGCCGTCAGCACGCTCCTCTTGGCCACTGGTGACGCAGGTCTCAGAAGACTCCAGTTTTCAACTACAACCTCTTCGCCGACTACTGGCCTGGATGACCGTGAGCGTTGTAACCTCTATTGCAAAGGTGAGGTTAAACTCCGTCTATTATGGCTCTCAACTTGAGATCTTCGGTTCTCCATTTCAGTCAAAAACGGGGCCTCAAGCTACTGCAAACATTGGCTGACCCATCCAGTGTGCATGACAGGGAATCAACCTTGCTCGGCGGATGTTTGTGATGGTAACGTGCTCAATGTGGTGCTTAGTGGTCCCATTATGATATGTAGCTAGCCGTTCCTCTTCAGTTCGACCTGGTGCTACGATTCCACCTCGACCTACGCCCCCCAAGGAAACTGCCGATGCCTGTGATCGGTACTGTCAAGATCTCAATAATCCTGCAAGTTATTGCAAGTGGTGGCGGACTCCACCAGTATGCCACTTGGGTGATCAGTTCTGTGGCAGTCTAGCTGTATGCGAACCTACGACTACAACTACGACTACAACTACGACTACGACTACGACTACGACTACGACTACAACTACAACTACAACTACAACTACAACTACAACTACAACTACAACTACGACTACGACTACGATAACAAGTACCACAACTACTTCTACAACTACTACTGCGTCTGCTCTCACAACCACTACGACTCAGCCTACATCAACCTTTGTTTTCACGCCATCTTCAGCAACTCCTACAACTACTGAAACCATGACAACTACATCCGTAATCCCTACCAGTTCGCCCACGACTTCAACACCGCGTGTTATCCCCAGTGCAACGCCAGTT
>NW_003211524.1:0-2070 GCF_000006405.1 Perkinsus marinus ATCC 50983
CAAGCGCACTACTCGCACTTGTTTTCCACACAAACGCGCTTTGCCACTGCACGGCAGTTTCACTCTGAGCGGCTCACTGTGCCGCTTAGAGTGTGCCGGGAACTGTAGTTGGGCTCATCCGCTATAAAGAGGATGGCGAAAGTTAGATCCAGCAAGCAATCCCTCAGAATATCACAATATCCTCCGGGACAGAAGGGGACAACACTAGTTGTAGGAAAATTATTAATTTAGCAAGATTGTAGGCAAACTGGATCCACTACACCCGCTCTGTTCCTGCCGGCATGGGGACTATAAATGGGCAGCCTAACGTTTTTTTACGGTTTACGTTACGGCGTGCGTAACGTAAGCAGTTTACGGTTACGGAAAGACCTTACGACTCAACGGTTGGTGCTGAACTGCTTTTTTAGAATTTTGGCGGAAAGATTCGCTGTAATGCACTCCACGATAGCTCAAATAGTTGTTAAACTCACTTTTTGTGGCTCGGATTCGACCGAACCGCTGAGAGAGTAACATTTGGTTTCGCATTTGCCACTCGTCTACTTTGCAAATTCCGTCCGTCTTACTCCTCTTACCCGGCCCGAAACTGCCAAGCCGGCCTCATCCACGGATTCGCATTCACATGAAATAGATTTAGGCGACTTGAATGATCAATCCTCGTTTTGCCCCCTGCATCTCCGTAAGACCTGTTACGGCGCCGTAACTTTATGGTACGGGGCTTGAAGCTTAACCGTAAAAGTGAGCCGTAATGGCTCGTAACGTAATTCTGCCCATCTATAATGCGGACGTGGGTCGGAGGACGACACTATACACATGACGTCATCGGCCAATGTGATGGGGCCAACCTCGCACGTAACGTGAGGTGCCACACCATAGCGCTAGGGTGGGCGGGAGGTTAGGAAAATATTTATATACGCATAAACATCAAATAGTCTCAGGCAACTACTTGAATCGATGGAGTTGCCACGAGTCACGGAAACTTGATTGAAATGGACATTTCGATGACACTTCCGAGAGAAAGGCATACTTTGCAACCGGTTCAATCAGGTCACCTCCACAGCAAGCATCGTACAGTCGACAGTCTTCACGGGGGGACTTCGGAGGCGATCACCAGCACAGGCCGAAAGGGCCGAGTCCACGCGTCATGAGTTATGAATCATATGTTATGACTCATCAGAGCGCATTTTGTTGATCGAGATCCAAGTAGTGTCCACGAGCAAAATACCGAATGGTCCCAAACGTTCCCACTTTCCGCGTCGGGACTGTACTGTAGACACTTCCACCTCATACAATACTTATGTGCGACCATATTATACTATCAACACTCGTATCCGACTATATTATACTATCAATACCCCTATGCGACCATATTACACCATCAGTACTCATGTGCGACTATATTACACTATCAATACTCATGTCCAAGCATATTATACTATCAATACTCATGTGCGAGCATATTATACTCTCAATATCCATGTGCGACCATACTATACTGTCAATATTCATGTCCGACCATATTATACTATCAATACTCATGTGCGACCATATTACGCTATCAATACTCGATCTACCTAATAATCAGTACTGAGAAGTACTTCGGCAAGCTGCTGCATCATGTTCCCCTATGCACCGTTTCGTGTATCTGAATCTAATCTATCCAAATGATAAGTTGTGTTAGATTGTACTGGTATGACGTAACCCGCCTTAGTGACGCGATCCCTTTGGATGAACCAAACGTGAGTCTCACTTCGTGAGAGAGGCATGCAAGCATCAATTATAGCAAACAGTGTTCGACGAATACATTTACGATGAGGAGTCACCGAGTATCTCTCTTACTGACAGTATCTCGCTGTAGCGCTGATCGTCAGCTCATAATAGTTTGACAACCTCAGTTTAGGCCATGCGCCACATACAAGTATCGCTACCATTGGCGATTGGCGGCTCTTGATATTATGCCCGCCTCACCATCACTTTCGATCATCGTTGTGGTCGTTGGCTCAGTTATCATAGTCATATCATCGATACATTCACCGCATGTACCACTACAATGTAGCAGCTACATACGGACTG
>NW_003213077.1:0-1551 GCF_000006405.1 Perkinsus marinus ATCC 50983
CGAGAGCTTACCAGTCGTTTGTTTGGGACTCAATCGATTGTATCAGAATATTGACCAAATTAAGGAGGAGACGGCAGCTCGGCAAGCGGGAATTGCGGTACAAGCCTTGAATGGGCACTGTATGGATGCGGAAACACTCGATAGAGTGTTGAAGTTGTGGGTATCGAGTGAAGCGGTTCTCACTGGATTACCACGAGTGTCTGAACCTAGAGTGTCGGGCATTCACGGGGAAGTGAGGGCAGCATTGAAGAGTTTGAAAGTGTCTCAAGATCTTGAAGTGAGGATAGACGCTTTTTGGGGTTGTGACATGTTTGTTAAACTAGTTTCTGACGTTTCGTATTCATTGAGGTTTGTGTTGATCTGTAGTGATATTGGAAATTTTGGATAAGTTATTCGAAAAGATGGAGACGTGACGTGACTATCGACGCATCTCAGTGTTGATAAGAGCCAATGCTGTATGTGTGAGCGCCATTTCGAAGTCCAACGCCGTCTAGTTACACTCAAAACCGATATGCTAGCAAGAAACTTTGTATTGGGTTACTTAGCCCAAATACTGTTACAGCGAACGGACGAGACAAACTATGTTAATCTCAATAGATGATAATGTCACGATGATACTCAAGAGAACGTTGTGCCCAGCCTCTCGCAAAGTGAAAATTCGCAGGGATCGATATTTAGTCGAGTAGTCCGGATGTATCCATGCGTCTCCCGGTGGAACTGATACAAGAAGTGCTTTTTCTACACTTCCTACGTTTCAACACTCGCGTACAGCTGTTTTTAAAGTATTGCATGTGGATCCCCGAAGCATGGATAGAAATGATGAACCTAACCAACGACCTGTCGAAAAGCTTAGATGGCCTCGATGAAACTACGCAGATGGTTCTGACTACACACTGCCCATCTACCCGTCAGATAGATTTCGGACCAACCTGGTCCGGGGACATGGGACAGGCAAACGATATGAACGAGGGCGACAGGCTCATTGGGTCAGCGAGAACTGGAGATGGTTTGGGGAGGTCTGGAATGCTAGGCCAGTAAATTTCTGACTACCGTTGCTCCTACAGATGCTCCTTGTTACATAGGTTTTTCTTGGTTCGTTTGGCAAACACATCAGTGATGTGTTTGTGTGACACTACACATGAAAGATAGCTTCATTCTAATCTGCCTATTTCGTCAATTTTGTTGGCTCTCTGGAGTCAAATGAGGACCCCATTCCAAGGAGGCAATTGATCGTACGATATTCATTAGCTTGGTCAGAGAATTCTGGACCAGTTTCACTGGAAGTCCACAGGAGCAGACTCTTTTGGTAACCAGTTTTCTACTCACAAGCGATTATCCACCATCGACGATACGACTCTGCAGATTGGAATAGCTTATTGAGGTCCACATCAATGATTGATGGTGATCTACAATCTACTATTTAGAGAGTGCCATTATATCTTGATATTCATCGTCTTTTATGTTTTCCAATAGTCTTATCGTTCGTATAGGCATGTCTAAAACTACTAGTCAGATTTCTATATATCCGGTATTTAGTATTTTGGGCGATTT
>NW_003200734.1:0-1086 GCF_000006405.1 Perkinsus marinus ATCC 50983
AAGAAGAGATTAGCTAGTACGATATTGTTAAGGTAAAAGTGCGACGCTCGTTATATTCAAGCACTGAACACCAGCGTCAAAGGACTCAGACACTCTTGCTCATATTCCATGATTGTCACTTGCCCTCCTCGGTATTCAACGTAATACTGTATATCCATGAACCACCAATGTTCAGGGGAGTACGAGGGTGTTAGGTGTACTACCCGCCTCGTGGGTTCTTCGAAATATAAATCCGTCTCTTTGATCTGGGGGATTAGCTCAAATGGTAGAGCGCTCGCTTTGCATGCGAGAGGCACCGGGTTCGATACCCGGATTCTCCACATTCCTCTCCACTTGTCTGGGTTCTTCCATCGTGAATCAGGGTACCGTGTACAGAGTCGCTCCCTACGATGGAAAACTCGGGTCCGCGGACTTCATCCACGCTCAAATCCTACTGGCGACATCTTTTCATCTGATCAGTCGATGACTATTCCGCATTTTTTATTACATCTCTCACCTAGTATAGATACGGTCGAGGCGTGGTACTATAATCGTGGTGACATGGAAAAGTATTATGAGGTGCGCTACGTTTGCACTGTGGCACCGCTCCTAGAAATTTTGCTGTGGAACCCACACTTGGTAGGCCCTGCAGTTTCACGAACCTCTACAATCGTGCAGCAAGCTGCTCCGCCCCACAAGCTGCTGCTTGAGCCTCGCCCAACGTCAACTGCGTATAAATTTCGCCCATTCGCCTTATTCACAAGGTTAGTGGTGGACATCTGGTAAGCATTAAGGAGAGTTTTACATCCCGAAATTAGACAACTTGTCGACGAAAAGTTAATTTCATTCACAAGATCACAGATTATCGATTGTTATTTAAAGTTGCCTCGGAATAGACCCCGGTCCGCCACACTCAGCAATTCGTGCATGGCCAAGGCGACAGTCGAGTCGGAGCATGATCAGAGACCCAAGCCACCGACCCGCCATTGAAATATGGTCGTAACGTTCTTGCTCACAATAGTAACATATAAGCTGATAAACTTATGAGAAGAGATCTGCACTAGATCACAGCCCCAAGCAGATGAGCAGTATCCTTCAGGTGTGCCA
>NW_003215380.1:0-1051 GCF_000006405.1 Perkinsus marinus ATCC 50983
GTCAGATTTATCCTGTCGGAGCTCCTCCCCTCTTTTGCGATTAGTTCAGTGAGATGCAATGGGATACCAGACTACAGGCAAAAACATTTTCTTGGTGAGCTGATATTGTTTAGTGCCGTGCCGTGCAACCAATCACATACCATACCCAATTGTCTCCTTGCCGTTCGACGAACTCGTTGAGTCTAGGGACAACACGTTCTCCCCACGCATTAGCACATTCGTCCCCGCAGGTTTCGCGAAGCAAAGATGAGACACTCGAGGAGAACTCCAGATGATCGCTAGAATGAACGTAAGCACCCGAGGTGGTGACCATGACGCAGAACCGGAACATGGCCTTCTGATAGAACCTGTATTTACGACAACCAGTACAACAATGTCGCGTTAGATACGATGCACAGTTTTTTGTCTAGGAGAAGCATGCTTACAAGAGAATGATCATATGGAGTCAACTGTGCTCACAAGTCCAATAAGCCCCACACCTATTCGACCAATCTTCCAGGTTATCTTTGCTGAACGCAGCGAAGTTCATTTCGCGTCTGACAGGCGATGAGAAAGAGTCTTCCACGTCCTGCCCCCATGAGAAACTGGACCTGCACGGGCCGCTGTACAGCTCAGATGCCCGGCAAGTCTTATCACGTACGTGAGTCCAACCTTCAGGACACTGAAATCACGGAAAAAAACGGAGCGAATCAGCGTGCTTATGTTCAACTACGCTTTCTCTGAAGCTTATCACACAATCTGACAGGTAAGAGGTTAACCAAGGAAAACACGAAAGACCCCGACGCAACAATCTGGTCAGTACTTTGGCATGGCCAGTTGACTCTGCACAGCTCAGCCCAGCGCGCTTTTGAGTCTTTGTTCAAGAGTGAGAGTACAACTGCATAGCGCCCACATGGTCCGTTGCTCTCTTGAGGGGATACAGCACCATCGTCGTCGCGCGCTGAGAGTGGTTAAGACTGGTACAATAACACCTGTGCCCTCCCCTCGTCAACTGTGGAATTCTGGGGCAGGGTGGCGAGTAGTCGCGCTTGCATGCATGTAAAGATCGTGA
>NW_003213949.1:0-1219 GCF_000006405.1 Perkinsus marinus ATCC 50983
AGTAGGTTGAGGCACGTAGCCTCGTGGATGCGTTCTGAAAATGGAAGGATTTTGGATTCTAAGGACGCTGCTTTATAATGTCGTTAGATTCGGAACGACTGCGTCGAAATTCGAATGGTGTAGGTACATTGATGAAGTAACTTATGTGATGGAGTCCCAATACAACAGCGATGTCGTGGTGTTCGAAAGATGGGCTCAAATGCGGTCCTCAGCAGCCATGCACATGCAGGTGGGTCTGCCATTATCTACAGGGGTAGGCGCCTGTGGACACTTTGTCTGTGGTAGGTGCATTTGGTCGGGGTTCCTCGAGAAGGAGGAAAGCCTGCAGACTCCCAGAAATGGCTAGAGCAGGTCACCACTATGGCTGATGACCATGAGCTCAAGGTCCACAAGATGGGAAGATACTCCAGGGACGAGATCGAAGGTAACTCACTCGAGTGTTGTTGCCTTCGCTGACTCCATATCAGGCATCGCTAAGACCACGTCAGAGTCTGGCACGCCTCCATATATCTACATGCAGCTGCCAGGCCCAAACAAAGTTCGACTCCTTCTGACGCCGACTAGAACATCAAGTGTTCCGATGAATTTCGGTCGAGAAGCTGTGGTAGGCCAAGTTGACCTGCTTCATATCTTGCTAGCCTTGCTGAGACGCATTCGCTTTGTTTCTCAGGTGAAGTGTATGGGCCTTCCGACTGAGAGACTCGAGTGGCGAAGCTGCCAGCAGAGCACCGAGGAGGAAACCGAACTCGCGAGGAAACTGAAAATCTCTTTTGAAACTGCCAAAAGACATTGACTGTCGTAACGATGTTTCACCTCAAATGTTTTGCTTGTGAATATATCCCAGTGACGGTGTTTGTCATGGTCATGCGTGGCAGACTTAAATGTTGGAGACACCTGCTACGATATTGCCCAGTCCACTTTGATGGTTCGAGGTCCCTAGATTAGATAGATAAATTCCTAGAAAAGTCCCTTCATTTAACTATACCTCTGAGACCATAGTAACAGTATCGTCACGCCACGCTCGATGCCTCTGACCAATATTGGAAGAGTCCATAGAACTCGATGAGCGACATTCTGAGAGAGTTGCACTGTTAGCGTCTTCCTGGAGCTAACATTCACGTCGTTCGCTATCCGCTTACGATGAGTTCGGTAGCGAGTTCGATGATGTGATTTCACTGATCGAATGAAGTTTGTCTCCCGTAATCAGCTTAGCAGTAGC
>NW_003208516.1:0-1126 GCF_000006405.1 Perkinsus marinus ATCC 50983
GTTGTAGTAGTTGTAGTCGTCGTCGTGGTTGTAGTAGTTGTAGTCGTCGTCGTGGTTGTAGTAGTAGTTGTAGTCGTCGTCGTGGTTGTAGTAGTAGTTGTAGTCGTCGTCGTCGTTGTTGTAGTAGTAGTTGTAGTCGTCGTCGTGGTTGTAGTAGTAGTTGTAGTCGTCGTCGTCGTTGTTGTTGTAGTAGTTGTGGTGGTCGTCGTAGTAGTAGTTGTAGTCGTCGTGGTTGTAGTAGTAGTTGTAGTCGTCGTTGTTGTTGTAGTAGTTGTGGTCGTCGTCGTGGTCGTCGTTGTTGTTGTAGTAGTAGTTGTGGTCGTCGTCGTGGTTGTAGTAGTAGTTGTGGTCGTCGTCGTGGTTGTAGTAGTTGTGGTCGTCGTCGTGGTTGTAGTAGTAGTTGTGGTCGTCGTCGTGGTTGTAGTAGTAGTTGTGGTCGTCGTCGTGGTTGTAGTAGTTGTGGTCGTCGTCGTGGTTGTAGTAGTTGTGGTCGTCGTCGTGGTTGTAGTAGTAGTTGTAGTCGTCGTCGTGGTTGTAGTAGTAGTTGTGGTCGTCGTCGTGGTTGTAGTAGTAGTTGTAGTCGTCGTCGTGGTTGTAGTAGTAGTTGTAGTCGTCGTTGTTGTTGTAGTAGTAGTTGTGGTGGTCGTCGTGGTTGTAGTAGTAGTTGTGGTCGTCGTCGTGGTCGTCGTTGTTGTTGTTGTAGTAGTTGTAGTCGTCGTCGTGGTTGTAGTAGTAGTTGTGGTCGTCGTCGTGGTTGTAGTAGTAGTTGTAGTCGTCGTGGTTGTAGTAGTAGTTGTAGTCGTCGTCGTGGTTGTAGTAGTAGTTGTAGTCGTTGTTGTTGTAGTAGTAGTTGTGGTCGTCGTCGTGGTCGTCGTTGTTGTTGTAGTAGTAGTTGTGGTCGTCGTCGTGGTTGTAGTAGTAGTTGTTGTAGTAGTAGTTGTAGTCGTCGTTGTTGTTGTAGTAGTAGTTGTGGTCGTCCTCGTGGTTGTAGTAGTAGTTGTTGTAGTAGTAGTTGTAGTCGTCGTCGTGGTTGTAGTAGTTGTAGTCGTCGTCGTGGTTGTAGTAGTAGTTGTAGTCGTCGTCGTGGTTGTAGTAGTTGTGGTCGTCGTCGTGGTTGTAGTAGTAG
>NW_003206405.1:0-1126 GCF_000006405.1 Perkinsus marinus ATCC 50983
GGGGGCATATCGTCCATCGAGAGAAAGTGCCATGGCACACATTGGAGGTGCCGAAGACAAGTCACAGGGTCCAGCAACATCGTTCAGGCTGAAAATGGAAAGTACAAAATGCGGAGAAGAACAGTCTGTACTTGAAGCCAGGACACTGTGCTAAGACATTATGACATAGTGTGTTACATAGCGGGACTTTCCCGACAACAGGGACGAGCGAGTCGGAAGCCTGGTACAGGAGCGTCACATACGACTCACTCGCTCATCCACCTGCGGGACTGTGCACATGGGGAAGATTGACGCGCATTGCATTGACATATATGCAGCATAACATTTTTCGTACATATCGCCTGAGATGCCGTAGACAGTATCTACTAATTACTGCATAGTTCATGGTCTTTGTACTATCGGATTTGCCCGCACGAGAGGCAAACAAGGCAGGAAATGATGCCCTGATTCCGTTCAACATCGAGCTTGTCACCTCAGCCATCGAAAAGTCCGCGAATGTTACGGGGTATTTTATCTGTGAGACCATGACTTCTCTGAGCATGGAGTTACGAATACATTCCCTACACTTCCAGCACATGGATGTCCTACGACCGGAAAAGCATGAACTAGCTTCCCTATGCCTCACCGGGATTCGTATCACCCTCTGGGAGTGGCATGCAAGGTAAGGGCTGGTTGTTCCAATTCTGAGTCAAACCCAGAGCTGTCTGGCTGACTCTCGCTAGAAGCTGTCAACGATAACTCACTGGCAATGGCACTGCAGAAGACATCGCGGACAACACGGAAGTCACCGCAGCTCCAGCGATCTGTTTGGCCATGGTGGCCGAAGTCGCCGATATCAAGTGAGACGCTTGGCGCTGAGCTATGTCAAAACCTTGAAAGTCTTTGATGAGAGAATCAAGTTCATCAAACAGAGGCGACTTCTTCGGGCTGGCGCTTATACCACCAGGACTGAATGAGACACGCAGTATATCACTTGCTTCGAAGTCTACCTACAAGTAACGTCTGATTGATTGGTCGAGCGATGTAACGGTTTCTCCATCTCCAGCGCCGAGATCACAGTGGGGTGCATGATTAACACGCTGATACACTCTGTTGGCTGCACTTTGCGCATCATATTCATCGTCTC
>NW_003202265.1:0-1052 GCF_000006405.1 Perkinsus marinus ATCC 50983
GACATTTCGATATATTTTTGGGTATTCGATAGCTGCCAAATCGGTCAGCGTCGAGTATTCCGGTTTATTCGAAGGATTCATGATATTGCAAAATATCATTGATTTTCATGGGGTTTTGTATTAGTACCCGCTCATTGTGGGAAAGTCGGGTGGATTTATCTTACCCGCAAATCTAATACAAGATTTGCATGATGCAGCAATAGACCAAGGTTAGTATATCAGTTGTATTTATACGACTAGTTATGCAAACCCTTTGTGTTTTTTGTTGCGACTCTTGGCGTGAACCGGAAGACCGGACCTCGCTTTCGACTATTCATCTTTGATGGATATGAGATCGCAAGGGTATCGCTTCGTGCGATATTTAGTGACCATCAGAGCACGCTACGACTTTTGATTATATCCTTGGATTTAATCGGAAGCTCGCAAGCATTGCATTGATGCAATCACCTGGTTGATCCTGCCAGTAGTCATATGCTTGTCTCAAAGATTAAGCCATGCATGTCTAAGTATAAGCTTTAAACGGCGAAACTGCGAATGGCTCATTAAAACAGTTATAGTTTATTTGGTGATCGATTACTATTTGGATAACCGTAGTAATTCTAGAGCTAATACATGCGTCAAGGCCCGACTTCGGAAGGGCTGCGTTTATTAGATACAGAACCAACCTAGGCTCCGCCTAGTCCTTGTTGGTGATTCATAATAACCCGGCGAATCGCACGGCTTGTCCGGCGATGGACCATTCAAGTTTCTGACCTATCAGCTATGGACGGTAGGGTATTGGCCTACCGTGGCGTTGACGGGTAACGGGGAATTAGGGTTCGATTCCGGAGAGGGAGCCTGAGAAACGGCTACCACATCTAAGGAAGGCAGCAGGCGCGCAAATTACCCAATCCTGATACAGGGAGGTAGTGACAAGAAATAACAATACAGGGCAATTCTGTCTTGTAATTGGAATGAGTAGATTTAAATCTCTTTACGAGTATCCATTGGAGGGGCAAGTCTGGTGCAGCAGCCGCGGTAATTCAGCTCCATAGCGTATATTAAAGTTGTTG
>NW_003216702.1:0-1119 GCF_000006405.1 Perkinsus marinus ATCC 50983
AGTACCCATATCCGCCCCTCGTCTTCCCTTTACCAAAGGGATCCTTGTCAGCTTTACCCTCACTGTTCCCGTTGGTCTCATCTGTTCCTGGCTGTGCTACCCAGGAAATACTCAACGAATGGGTCATCCATAAGTGACAAACTAAGAAGAGAGTGAAGTTCCTCAGAAGACTGAAAGCTATTCCCATATTTCATCAACTAAATGATCTCTTCATCATCCATCTCAAATCGAATCAAGTTGATTCAATCAAGAGAGGATTCAGTCACGACCCGATGAACATTGTGTTACTGGCATCACCGCGACAGACTGTCGCCGACAGTCGCGGCGCGACTGTGTCGCAAACCTTGTGCTCGTTTGACATAGCGTGTGCCTCTCATACATGAAACCTCTAACTACGGGGACTGGGAGTCGGGCACTGTCCGCGACTAATCTGAAGGCGATCACGATAGCTCGAAACTCGCGGGAACGCTCCCCGCTGCCTCGTGAATATTCAAGCCTACAGATCTCGCGTTTGGCTGCGCACAGCAGGTACACAACCCAAATCCCGGCACAGGCCTAGCTGAGTCGAAACGCTCGACTCGGGGACAAGTTGGGAGCGTCCGTGCGGAGACAAATGCGGCGAGGCCGGACGTACCGGAGGCAACCCAATCTCCCGGCTTACCTGTGTGCGGTTTCGCCCATACCTTAGAGACTTGTTTTGCGAGCCGAGAAACTTGGTCGGAGCCTCCGACTCGGAGGCATCTCGAAGGTAGTTTCCAACCAGAGTCTGTGTACCGCTCCAGCGTCCAAGCAGAGCAATCTCCTCAAGCGGCATTCCTTGACGGAAGGCTATTAGTGCCCCTGAGCGCCGCATTGCATGCGGAGTACACCGAGCAGAGTCTCCGAGCAGAGTTGAGAGAGCTGTACGGAGAGCATCAGGAAAAGTTCGTATTGACAAGTCAGTGAATAATGCAGTCGCTGAGCTTGCTGTCATACGGTTCAGCGCAAGCCACCTACGGATACGGTGAACGGCACATATGGTAGAAGAGCACGTAGGTGATAAGCAGATGGTGCCAACAGGGCAGGCCAACGGAACAACAGCTCCTTTGAAGAATTGGTCAATCTTGCTCTTCGGGAGAC
>NW_003200543.1:0-1379 GCF_000006405.1 Perkinsus marinus ATCC 50983
CCAAACGCAAAGACATCCAGCCTTTCTACATACCCATTGACTACATCAGTGCTCCCCTCAACTACTCAGAGTTGTCCACTATCGTGACAATCCACTACTGAGTGGTGGGGCGTCACCTCGAGCCCCCCCCCCCCCCTTAGGTCGATGAGGCGGCCCGTTGCTATCAACGCAAATCGAAAGCAAGCACTCATTAATTCATTATCAACACGTCATGCAGTGCCGCAGTTTTAGGAAAATGCGGTCCACCGAACATTCCAAAGCTTCATTGCACGTAAGTCTACGTGCTCGGACTGACAGTTGTCTCAGCATCGACCTCTCCAGTGGTGGTAGCTGAGGCTTCGGTGATAACCTCGCCCGTAGTGGTGACACCAGAACCCGTAACTGGAGACTCTGTGGTGGTTGGGGCATCGGTGGCGACTCCTCCGAACGTGGTTGCATCAACCGTCGTTGGCACCTCAGTAGATTCCCCAGCCACGGTAGCCTCGGTTGTTGTCAAGACTGCGTCGTCCGAAGTTTCAGTAGTGACCTGCCATGAAGTAGTCGCAGCATTGGTCTGCTCAGCCGAAGTTATCATCTCAGTAGTCGTGGGAGCTGCAGTAGTGTCTGCTACTCCACTTGTCACAATAGTCGTACTGGCCGTGCCGGTAGTGTCGACAGCAACAGAAGTGGCCGTATTGGTTTCTTCGGGAGCGGCTGTTGTGCCGTCCTGGATTGTGGTAGTCTCAGTGACTTCATCGGTGGCTTCACTTGGAGTAGTGGTAACTGCAGCAGCCTCGCAAGTGCATGGCGCATTGGATGAATGGCAGGTGCTTGGTGTAGCCCAGTACTTGCAGTAGGAGCCAGGAGTATCCGAGGCACAACCAGCATCACAATTACGGGGAACTTCAGTTGTCTCACCCGACCCGCAGTAACAAGGGACGTTGGAGCCAAAGCACCTGCTAGGTGTCTGCCAGTATTTACAATACGACCCGGGATAGGTGGCGGCACACTCGGCATCGCACTCGGTGGTGTTACCCATCACGTATGTGATGCCCTGAAGAACACTGAGACCAACGATGACGAAGGGGAAGGAACGGATAGTCATCTTCCACGAATGTGAATAAACTGCGGGAAGTGCCGAGCTAGACTGGACCTGTGAGGGCCTATGCTAACCCCATAGATTGATGCTAATTAGGCAAATCGTTCAAGCCTTAGTATGTCCAATGATGTTCGTTCACTGTAGCTGAACAATAGTGCGCCCGATGTCTATCTCGCCTAATCGTTTCACAAGATACTGCATCTTATACAGTGTGGTGCGCGGTGCGTTCTCAGCCGCTCTTCTTCCCAGAAGTTTGGTCGGCTTCTCACAAGCACCGTTTTAACTGATTAGACATCTCCTG
>NW_003215364.1:0-1543 GCF_000006405.1 Perkinsus marinus ATCC 50983
GCCCGACACACCCCAGCAAAGGTGTTATACTCCCCTTCAGTTGGATCGAGGTAATTCAATACTCGTAAGTTCACCGATAGAGGTAACTATTCACGATACCAAAACCACTTGGGGACTGCAATAAAAAGAGAGTCCTCACCTCCGAGAAATATCCATCATGGCAAAACCCTTCCTCCTCATCCTCTACTGCTGTCGACAAGCTCCTGTCCTTCTCCTCCTCCACCACCGTCCGATGCCCCTCCAATTTCCTCTGTACAGCCGCCGCGACCTCTACTGTAGTCGCCTCTCCCATTGATGCTGCTACATTGCCGGCCATCAACGACAGACATTTTCCTGAATAATTTCGTGGCGCGTGACGGAGTAATGCCATATTACGAGTCTCAGCGGTCCAATCAGTCTGTTCCTCCTCCTCCTCTTCAGTCGAGACCCTCAGTTGCCCAAGCATGTCAATGACCTCTTCTGCTAGAGCCTCTATTCGATCCGCAGTTTTCGGTTTTTCCATCAGAAAACGACGTCTCCCTTCCCAAAGCCTCGCCCAGTCCGCCATCCTCAACTCAACCGAACTTGATACAAACAATGTCATATCTTTTAGCACGCATGCACATGATATATAGAAACTTCAAACATGCCACTTTGGCCTCTTCACTCCTGCAGCCTCAGAATTGCCAGAAAATCCCCCAGGCACCAACCTCGCCGTCCCTTATGAAGCCAGGGGAAGTGAGAAAATATCAAACCCACCCTACTGCTTCGCTCCGCCCAACTGATGAGCAAATTCACTCAAAAACCTTCGGAACAATTGCAAATTGACTCATAGGTCCCCACAATTTCAGCATCTCCTTCTCCGGAAAGAAGTGGATATAAGTGCCGATGAAAGTGCCAAGACCCAGAGCAGCTCATAATGGCATCGAGGAGAGCCACCAACCGCCAATGCTACAACTAAGCGAGCATCCTATACAACTCTCAATGTGTACTTCATAATAGCGACATGGTTGACGAACCAACAATAGCAACTTCATGAGCAGCAGCAGCATCCAACTAACAATACCTCCTCCTCCTGCTTTGCCTAGGTCTATCAATACATACTTTTCCTTCACCATGCATAACACCCAATCTCATCATCATCAACTTAGTCTCTGCCCACACAATGTCATACATATCATACCACACTTCCGTCGAATACTAGCGTTGAGGACATTGCGAAGTTCACAATATTAACTACCACTCCCCAAGTTAATCTCTTATAACTGTGTTAAAGGTATATACATAACTCAAGACTATACAAGTGAAAGTAGGAGGAGGAGGAGACTTCCGCTCGAAATGGGTCGAGAATTTACTATTATGATCCTCTCAATTACTCCACTCTTGGTGTGCCGATTACGGACCTAATTTGAATCTTCCATCCATCAACCTAAGATACTTCTATTATTATTATTATTACCGTGACATTGAGGACGAGGCCTGGTACAACCATCCCACCAGTACAGCATGTTGTGGCATTGTAAAAAGATAGATATTTTCAACAGGAGTGGTAGAAGAAAAGTAA
>NW_003200657.1:0-851 GCF_000006405.1 Perkinsus marinus ATCC 50983
AAATTTGGGGAAAATTTGGGAAAATTCGATCTCTGGAAATTGAGTTTTTTTCCTCCAGTGAGACATGGAGAGTTCTACTGCCGAGTTTGTAAGGTCCTGTTGAAGAGTGAGGAAGCGGTAAGTTAGAAATGCCGGTCCCGGGGATCGAACCTGGATCGTCCTGTGGTCAGTTGGATCGCCACGTGCAAAGTGATGACCACATCCGCTGTGATAAGGATGAAAAATTGCTATTGCAAAATTTGCGAATGGAAAAAAAGTAAGTTTTTTGTGGTTTTTTTTCCGAAAATTTTCGCCACGATAGAGATAGGCTCACGAGTTTGAAAAATTAGAAAAATATCGGGTGATGATTTTACGGGTAGAAATAAATTGGGAGAATTCATTTCTACTTTTTTTCTATTTTTTTGAGAAAAATGTATGCGTAGAGTGTATATATGTGAATTCGGGTTGACGTGAAAAAAAAAAAAATTTCCCCGAAATTTTCGGAGAACTAGCTCATCGTGACATGAGCCTGTCGATTTAATCAGTAGTAGAATCGAGCTTTACCCTTGAAAATGTCCCTGGTTCAACCCACGGGTGGGGCATTTTTCGGCATTTTTTTCGTTGAGATGTTCACATAGAGGAGTCGTTTGATCTGCCTTAGGCTCTCCTACGCTTAGTAGTTGATAGGGATACTATAAAGTGTGGGAATATATGCATATGGTGAACTATATGTGTTGTTAGGAATATGGGAAATTTTGAGGAAATTTTGCGAAATTATCGTTGATTTTTGTATACTTATACCCAAAATCGTGTAATTTTTCAAAAAATAGTGAGGAAACCTACGAGCTCACTTGAGGAAAGCAAACATATAT
>NW_003216093.1:0-1128 GCF_000006405.1 Perkinsus marinus ATCC 50983
ATGCTTATGTTCGACTACGCTTTCTCTGAAGCTTATCACACAATCTGACAGGTAGAGGTTAACCAAGAAAACACGAAAGACCCCGACGCAACGTATGGTCAGTACTTTGGCATGGCCAGTTGACCCTGCACAGCTCAGCCCAGCGCGCTTTCGAGTCTTTGTTCAAGAGTGAGAGTACAACTGCATAGCGCCCACATGGTCCGTTGCTTTCTTGAGGGATACAAGCACCATCGTCGTCGCGCGCTGAGAGTGGTTAGGACTGTTACAATAACACCTGTGCCCTCCCCTCGTCAACTGTGGAATTCTGGGCAGGGTGACGAGTAGTCGCGCTTGCATGCATGTAAAGATCGTGATAATCTGGGGTCTGAGAGAACACAATGATATAGAAGTAACAATCTGCCAGATTGGATCTGGTTCACCATAGAATATAGTTCTCATGGGCGATCGAGTTTCTGCAGAGATGACTGGATGAAGATTCAACAATTCGGTTGATCCTGACGCCCTAAACGTCCCAAGAAAGACCCAATATGCTTTCATAGATGATTGAAAGGAATGGGGACTATGTCAGTTATTCAACTACAGCCGAATACATACTATGTAGCGTAGGGTATCTACTCTCATAGCATAATGTCAACGTTGAAGAAATCGTTTCATCGCAAGCCTAAGTTGAGTGCGATAGATCTCACGCCAAACTTCTCAGAATGCCACTCTTGACTCGGAACGTATCGGGTGCCCCAAATAAAATCTGCGTTGTCTGTAAGTCGCAGAGTTCAACGAATTTTTAAGTGATAGCTAACTAGAAGGTACCTTTTTTATTCTAGATATGATTTGGCTCTGTCGAGCTATGCACAATCAAATCACGCAAAATTGCTCAAAATCCATGCAAAAAAAGTTCAGCCCAATTTCTTGGTGATAAATCAAAGCGATATGAGAAAATGCAGGAGTACCACCCAAAGGCTGGAACCCTAACTTATCTAACAGGTAGATAGATCAAGAAGTTTGGTCGTACTCGGTGAATGTCAGCGCCGACAGAATCATCGGACAATACGAATTCTAGCACCATATTAATTTCACTCTGCTCACTTTAGTGGGGCACCACACTCAATAATGAGCTTGTACCGAAGACGG
>NW_003204414.1:0-2783 GCF_000006405.1 Perkinsus marinus ATCC 50983
AGATCGATCAGAGACGTAATGGCCTGGATTGTGGAATTTGAATCGGAACAGCAACGGCCAGTCACCGATGCAGATGATTCATTCATCAGCCCGTGCGTATCGAATGACACACCACTGATGATGCCGCGCAAAGCTCGAGTATGAGTGCAGTTGCAAGAATACCGGGGTGGTGATTCGCTCTTTTTCCGCATTATTTGAACGTTAGGCCAATGTTAGACTTTCGAGGAGAACGCCATCTGATTTAGTTCGAAATTCGAATCATTCCAGTGCCATTAGTGATGGCCCATCACAACTTCCACAATGCACAGAAAACAGCTTCGAAGAACTCACTAACGCAACGTTGGCAGAGAGCTGGAATTTAATGCGGCTTTTCCATAATTACGAGTTTTAAAATTGTTTTCAAAACTAAAATTTCCCCAGATAGTTGTATCCAAATTGGAGTTCCGCAACTTCTCCTACGTTTAAATTGAAGTTACTTAACGATAATCTTAAATTCTATTCCAGCCACTCCTCTAAATAGTTGAAAAGGTGTAGTTAGTTGAGAAATGATGAACCGCACACAAGAACTGTCCCCATGAGAACAGGTGGACAACCATCCCTACCGCACGAACCTGGCACAGCAAAGTCAATGGATCCTGTCTGTGCTCATGAGAAGGCCCAAATCACCAACTTGAGCGCCGACTCGACTTACAGCAAGTCTAGTAAGTCACACACTCAACGACATGCCAGAAAGAAACTTCTATAAGGATTCACAACAGCTCAGCAATAGGTCAACCAAGTTTTCACTTGCTTTCCTCGGTATTTTCCTCGAAAACAATCACTATCTTCCCTCTAGCATGACGACTCCTCTGGAGTTGGTAAGCCTTAGCACACGATCCCTTACTGAACGGTAACTCGTCTGCAAATTCGATACGGAGATGGCCTTCAACAGTAAGTTCTCCGAGCTTGACCAAATCCTCGTGAATGAATTGAGCCACCCACATCGAGTATTGAGCTCTCTGGAGGTCGCGACCACTCAGTCGAGACAGCCAAAATCTGGCACGATCAAAAACACTGGGTGTTTCGATAGCGATATACATACCGCCATTTTTGAGGGTATTTCGAGCGGTTGCTTCGTAGTTAACATCCTCCGGGCTCGTGACGGTATCATAGACAACATCGATGGTGCCCGCAGGGCAGTCATCATTGGGGAGTTCGAAGCCTTCCTTGGTGTAGTCCATAACGACATCAGCTCCCAGAGACTTCACAAAGTCAACATTCTTACCACTACAGACAGCATAAACCTTAGCACCGAGTGCCTTGGCAATCTGTACACCACTCGAGCCGGTCCCACCACTGGCACCAATGACCAACACATTCTTGCCGGCCTCAGTAACACCACCCCGTCTAAGGGCCTGTAAGCTGACCAGACTAGCCACAGGTAGAGATGCAGCGACCTTGGGGTCAACCCCTTGGGGCACATGGGCTATCTCACTCACATTCGCCGTCGCGAATTCAGCCATAGAACCAGACTTGGTCTTACCAAAGACGAGATCGCCAACCTTGTAATCAGCCGAGCCAATAGTGACCCGCCCAGCAAAGTCGAAGCCCACTGCTGTACCACGTAACCACCTCGAAACCCCAGGAAGAGCTGCGAGTCTCAAGTCAATGGGATTAGTAGCAGCAGCAAGAACTTTGACTTGAACTTGGGAGGCAGTCGGCAGAGGCATCGGTTGATCTTCCCTCCACCCCATTCCTGAACCACTCGAGTCGTACACGAATGCTCTCATTGATAGAAAACTGAACAAATCTGAGAAACAACATTGTCAATACACTACCTAATGATCGAATACTTCTACGGCTCCTTGTAAGGCCGCCAGCGCTGTGAGGAAGATACGACACAACCGCTGTCCCTTTTCTCATCACAAGGAAATAGCCTTTTCCCTTACCACTTGCCCTCTACTTCATACAACACTGCTCTACTTACAGTAATCTCAATAGGTGTTTACTTTAATAAGTTTTTGTAATGAAAAGAAGAGAATGACAGAAGTTACCAGTCGACTGACCATCACGACTGTAGCAGCAAATAACGCTTTAGTGCAAGACACTTTCAATGTTCCATCTCGAGGATGATCTTCCCCTTAGCTCTTCGACTCTTCTGTAACTCATAGGCCTTCTTGCAGTTCTCCTCGCTGAAGTCCAGCACCTCTGCGAACTGAATCACGAGCTTTTTCTCAGCGACCAATTTAGCAAGGTAATCCAAATCCTTAGTGTTGAAGTCCGAAAGGCACATGGAATAGCCCGACCTCTGAACATTGAAGGGAAGACTTTTCGACAGGATGAACCTCAACCAATCAATACGGCTGGGGGAGTTGATAGCCATATACATACTGCCCTTCTTGAGAGTCTTCCGAGCGGTCGGCTCATAGTTAACATCCTCCGGGCTCGTGACGGTATCATAGACAACATCGATGGTGCCCGCAGGACAGTCATCATTGGGGAGTTCAAAGCCTTCCTTGGTGTAGTCCATAACGACATCAGCTCCCAGGGACTTCACAAAGTCAACATTCTTACCACTACAGACAGCGTAAACCTTAGCACCGAGTGCCTTGGCAATCTGTACACCACTCGAGCCGGTCCCACCACTGGCACCAATGACCAACACATTCTTGCCGGCCTCAGTAACACCACCCCGTCTAAGGGCCTGTAAGCTGACAGACTAGCAACAGGTAGAGATGCAGCGACCTTGGGGTCACCCTTGGGCACATGGGCTATCTCGCAGTATTAGCGATCGAATACTCAGC
>NW_003211326.1:0-2318 GCF_000006405.1 Perkinsus marinus ATCC 50983
TCCGACTCGAATATCAATAGCAATGCAGGCCTCAGAGGCATCGACGAAGACGAATAAAGTAGACACATCAAGATAGCGAGGGGGGAGAATACGATCAGATTGCAGGAAAGAATTACATGCAGTAATATTACTCAATATAATAGATGCCGTCTCTTCGTCCAGAATGTCCATACCATCTTCGAAGTCCTTCCTCCTCTGCTTCAGTCGCTCATGAGCTAACCGAGCCGCCCATCTGAGCTCCAAGGACACTTCTGCGGAAAGACCCATGGGGTCGAAGAACTTGCCGAATGCTGATCTCAGGGCAGACTCCGTGACCTTGGATTCCTTCGCCAATTCTATCTGCCGCAAACGCACATCGATAACGTCAACTCGCTCGCCACAGATCCAGTCGTAACCGAGCCACCCTCCTGTTCTGAACTTTTCGCTGAGAATCTCCTCCTTAGATACCTCTCGACCTATACAGTCTTCATCCATGTCGAGATTGGACATTCGCTTGTCCTGGTGGACTTCGAACCCCCGCTCTTCTAATGCGGGAACCACCTCCCGACGAATCTTCGACACCTCCGAGCAACTGTCCCCTCGCAGAATGACATCGTCGACATAGAAGCAGATAGCTTCGGCACCGCCCTGTTCGGTCCCCCCGATCTGTTTGAGGATCTTCCCCAAGACCGAGGAGAGGGCCCAAGGGGACCAATTCGTCCCGAAAGGGACATGGATCCAGCTTATGATCCTCGACACGACGCACATCCCCAACCACTTCACATCCGATTCATCGATGTGGACCGACCAGAAGGCCTTCTTGAGGTCCTCACAATCAACTCGCTTTGATGCTCGCCACTCTAGGATCCGTGACTGTAGGTCCATGTCCGCGGCCTCCTCGTCCCCTTCTTTATTCATGAAGTTGTTAAGCTCTCGAGCGTCGATGCAAATACGACAGCAAGTGGACTTTCGCTGATTGGCGAAGACCGGAACACCACACATATAGTGGTAAGCTCATTTCCTCGGGTCCTCCCCCAGTGGAAGTTCCTCGACCCCCCCCCCCCCCCGGACTTCAAGAGCTCGTCCACGGCCGCTTCATACGCTGCTAGCTCTTCAGGTCTCTTGGTCAGCCTCTGTGTGATCTTCAAGTCTCGGCCTCTGATGGCATCATAATTCTTCTTGATCTACGATCATCAATCCAAGGGACCTTCACGCTGGCCACACTCTTCGTGTCCGGAGAGATCGGCTTCTCTCGACTGTATTAGAGCCTATCTCCCTCGCCTCCTGCACTCCCCCGTAAGGGGTGACCTCAGGCTCATCGAAGAGTAGGTAGTCGTTACCCGCCATCACCCAAACACAGTTACCCAGCACCCATCGGGGTAGAACCAGCTCCCAGTAAAAAGAGTCTAAGACGTAGGCCTCGACTATCCTAGCCTGATCACCGAGTCCAACGGCCAGAGCCTCCAGCACCCCCTGAATCTTCACTGCTCCTCCATCGAGCAACTTCACCGATATGTCACCCTGCTTCAACTCCAGGCCTGGCGGCTGTGCCTTCAACCCACGGTATAAAGTACTGGACACGAACACGTCTGTCGCTCCTGTATCCAGGAGCGCGACCGTAGTGACCCTGCCTTGAAGACTTACTGCCACGGTCGGCAACCCATTGGGCGTGTATGTGACAGCCAATCGCTTCGTCGTAGGTTACCTGAGCTTCGGGCCCTCTCGAAGCCTAGACCTGCAACTTTCGATGTTCTCAACCTCGATATCGTGGTAAGCTTTCTCGACGTTCTCGATGCTGCTCTCGAAGCCCTTACCCTCGATGTTCTCAATATTGCTCTCGAAGCTCTTACTCTCGAAGTTCTCAATGTTGCTCTCGAAGCTCTTAGCCTCAACGGACTCGACACCCTTGCTGATCTGGCATAACGCAACAATATCCGGTCCGATTCGCTCTTGACACTGTTGACTCGATAGTCTCTCATCCAAAGAGGTATGCGCCCAATGGCTATCATCAAAAACGCCGGTCTCGACTGCAAGGATATGACATTCCGCCGAGCTACTACTCTCCTCCGATGAGGAGCCGTCTAACTGGCACACTCTCTGCTGTGCCTCACTCAGATTGACCTGTGGATTGCTATCAACTGTCTTCTGCGCGAACTTATCTTGCTTAGCCAACATAACCCGCCCACCAATCTGCTTGCCGTTCAATAATTGTATCACTCTCTCAGCTTCGACATCGGTCTTGAGGTTTACGATGGCAGTGCCCTTCCCGGGAAACATGGTAACATACACCGACAGTCGCCATTAGAGAGCTCACGATCAAACCCTTCGTCTCTCGAAAG
>NW_003211326.1:2418-3894 GCF_000006405.1 Perkinsus marinus ATCC 50983
TCCTGTGGTGGGAAGTCTGATGATCCCTCGAGTAGACCGGTAGTTCCAAGCTGACATGGATCTTCTATGATAACGGTGACAATTCCTCCAAAAGGTCGATCTCCATGCAGCTTTCCTTTTCTTAGGGTCTTCAAAGCTTGCGATAAGCCATCTAAGATAGTATCGTGGACTATCCCCACCTCGTCCACTATGAGAAAGGCCTCGTCAGACAAGAGCTCCCTGCGCTTTGCAGCTGAGAGGTTACCCAATATTCGAGTCGCTAGTTCTCGAGGGCATCTCATCAAGGCGTGGTCGCCTTACTGCCGGACCTCTCATATTCAAGTCTGAAGTAGCTCATAAACGTATCACCTCCTAGAACCCTCGCAGCCATCCCATTCCAAGATAATACTATTGGGCATTTCTTGCAATCGCGAGCGTTAGCAATTATCGCTTTTGCCACATGCGTTTTACCAGTACCGGCAAAACCTGTTATGTAATGGTAGTGAGGTTCGCTTTGGAGGAGGAGGATGCTTTCGATAACACCCACCAGTACATCTTTCTGGTCGATATCGAGTTCGAAATCGTGGGAGGACATAGTGAAGCACTTGAGCTACCGCTATTGCGGGTCAATACTGCACGTTTGATTTTAGTTGCTCGAGCTTGGAATTTCCGACCATTATATTCTTGCTCATCTTGATTCTTCTACATTGTGGCGCTCGAATCGTAGCTCGCGCAGAGGTATTCATTAATACTAGTTCATTGTTATGGTCGTTGTGATGGTCGTCGTTGCGATGGTCGTTGTTGTATTCATTGTTATTGTCGCTGTGATGGTCGTTGTAATGGACCATTACTGATTGTCGTTGTTTTATTCATAGTTTAATATTGTATACATTGTTCATTGTGATTATTTGAGTTCTAGTGCCCGCCAGTAAAGTAGCGACAAAACATTGAATTGATGTCAAGAAGTACAACAACATCCATAACAACGACCATAACAATGAATACAACGACGAGCATCACGACGACTATAACAATGAAACTCGATTAGTCATTAGAACGACGATTGCCTCCCAACATCTCAAGCGAAATCCGACTTCTCAGGAGTACCGGAGGACTTAAAACATACCTTACCCTTCTGTCCCCGCCAATACTATAGCTCTCATATTTCTTATGAGCATGTATAAGACTCATGCCATAAATTGAAAAGTAGAATCAGACGTGAGGCGTACCTTGCGAATTTTCGCCGCGGAAGCAGATATGTTTACTTCGTCGTCTCGATGACTTGTGGAGAATTGTCCTCAGTTCTCACACCTCGTGATATAAAACCATATTGTTGAGAATGTGCAGATATATTCATTCGTAGCGAACGTGCGGGATGTTGAGTCTCGCGCTCCGTAAACTGCGTAAATCCTACCCATTGCTCTCACTCAAGAGGTTCAAACTAATACCAAAAGATCAAGTAGAAGCTATACGTCTTCACGTGGATGGTGGTAGTAA
>NW_003202896.1:0-1470 GCF_000006405.1 Perkinsus marinus ATCC 50983
CCCAGGTACAGCCACTGCACTGCAGTGAGTAACACCCAGACTCTCTCAGGTGGCTCTTCGAAAGACTCAAAGAACGGTTGGGCTCCCTTGTGTACCTTCTACTTGTGTGCATATTCGAGATTGACCTGCTAGTTTGGTATGCTCAGGAATATTCTGGCTCCCTGCGTACGACGCAGTGAAAATATTCGATGAAACGAAATTTTGTCCGATCAAGCCTTCTCGCCTGCCTCGTACTGATCGAGTTCTACCCGTCGTTATCAGCGGGAACCGAGCCCTTCCTGAAACTCCTGAATCAGATTGAACCTCCCAAGTTAGTTTCTTATAATCACCACTTCACTAGGCAAATCGAACCCACAGACCTTCCAGCCGGGGTCGCACGCATCCACGTTTAGCATACTCTTCCCTTATCCTTGAACACATGAAATGGATCAATGGTGCAACAACACGACTTGATTATAGGGAGCAACAAGGGATCTCATAAATCTTCAAGCGTGGCGATGTTCGGCTGCCTCGCGGATGACCATCATCGTCTTGCGATGGATCTGATCGAACCGACATCAGCCTCATGTTGATTCGAGCATATTCTCGTCGATGAGTAGTGCATTACAGTCTATTCGCCGACACTTCTATCTTGACTCTGAACATTCAGCGGCAACGGAGTTCGTTGACAATATCACAGGCTTGTTAGTCTCCTTGACGAATAGTCGACAGGGAGGGATACGCAAACTCAGGGTATGAAGCTGCCGACCTCAGATTGGCCTCCTACCAAAAACACTCTGTGCTCACTGATGCGAGCGCATAATTGAGCATGCTGTTACCCGTTTGGGAACTCGAGGCAATAGTTAGTCATTAACTGTTGAGGGAATCTACAGAGTCCATCTATCATCATATTCGTACTGCTATAGAATATAACAAAGTAAGCTCCTGCCCTTCTGTACTTGCCAAAGTATGAAACTGCTTTGGAGAAACACAACACGTGCCTCGAATGAAATGACCAAGCTATGAGCCAGGAAGTGGTGGCAACTCATCTATTGGTTAAGGCAATTAATGAGGAAAGGTTGATGGATAAAGTCATCAGTTTCTTATCGCTCTGAGGCTGACGCGCCTCCTGTATCGCCGAGCTGACCGATAACTGGGAAAAGTGAAACTTGTTTCCATCGTCAAATCGTCTCATACGCCAGAATCATACTCATCATCCTCCATCCATATCTTCGTCCTCCCCCTCTTCGCGCTTTGGCGTGAGATAGTTCTTCCCGTAAGTGACCCACAAGAACCAATCAATGTCATGATAGGTTGAGAATGATAAACCATTGAGGCTGATAGTGCTTGCTGGGAGAACCTTCTCTGAAGGGATATGGAAGTATTTACCGCTACGATGCCATTCATGCGAGTAGCCGTCATCTCGTGATCAGTTAATCCATACAGTCAACAAAACACATCCGAATGAATCACATACCTGAGTCATATTGA
>NW_003205728.1:0-1249 GCF_000006405.1 Perkinsus marinus ATCC 50983
CGATTTCGCGATCTAGACCAGGGATCACAAAAATTCTTCCAACAATCGACAGATGATCTGTCACAGATCTCGATCTTCTGAGTATCGCTGTGAAGTTAGATTTGGGATTTATAGACTCTATAAGACTAGACTCTGTAAAACTAGAGTCAGGTTCAGACGCTATAAAAAGTTATTAGCATTCTTTGTGTAAATTGCTTCAATGTGACCATGTTGCACAGGCAGCTACCCCTTCAACAATCGTCCTAGTATAGCAGGTCTAAGGCGTGCGCTGTTATTCGGGAGACCCAGGTTCGAATCCTGCTTGAACTATATTGCGGAATAAGGTTTAGTACTCGGAGTAGGTCAGCAACTTGGGTGGTACGGCGATCAGTAGTATACCAGTGAGTAGGACAATGCTCTCTGGGCTGTGGATAGGCTGCGAGCCAATGCTCAGTACTACTGAGTAGCTACAGCAACTCTCAACATACGGCTGGTGACTCGCACACTTGTATCATTTGTAAAACGTTTAGTCTAGTGGTTAGTGAGGTTGGTCGTATTTCTAGTGATCCAGGTTCGAATCTGGGTAACTACATCTTTCTATATCACTGCACTGGTGATTGATCAGTGGAAAACTCAGCTTGACCATATATGTTTGGTTTAGTCTGGCAGATAGCGCCAGCCTCTGTCACGCGGTTGACCAATATTCAACCTCCGACGATTAATATTCGCATAAGTGTTGGTGATATGCAGCGCATCTTCGACCTTGGGTTTATCCACCACGGTGTACGGTTCTATAGACTGGCGACCCTCGACGAAACACATTTGATCAAGCGAGGTATCACTCTAATGGTTATTCAATCCGATTCTCATCCGGAAGGTCGCAGGCTCGAACTCCAACGGGTCAGTGCGTGGTCCCCACTCTAGTGAGGCGCGCGGCCCGCTCAACACTGTAGACCCGAAACTCCCCCAGGCAACGCCAAGTGATGCGCGAGAGCGCGTCAGAGAGCAGAGTAGCACACAGCTTCTGTCGTAAGCCACCGAAGCTTGCTACCTGGAGTACCCCTAGGACCTACATCGGAGACCTCGGTTAAAAAAATATCACAAAAATTGCGAGAATAAATATATTCATCGGAGTTTCTCCCTAGTGATATGAAAAACACTAGTGTGGAATGTATTCCACATTTTACTTCATATCGCAAGTATCGCGTATTTGGCCACTCCGCGTAAAATGGGTGAAACTTCAAAATTCCATATAGGTTCAATGCTATTT
>NW_003203079.1:0-1322 GCF_000006405.1 Perkinsus marinus ATCC 50983
GTGACTATGTGGAATATGTAAGCATAGAACCACGATTCTCTGCCGTTGTTCCCAAAGCGTAAAATACCTGCATCATCTGCATGTGCCAGAGTTCCGTCCCAAACAGTAATAAAAACCTGGTCGCCACCCTTCCACACGCGCCAAGAATCAGTGAGAGCTTGTAGCCAACGAATTCAGCCAAAAAAGCTGAGACGAATACCAATACCAGAGTGGAATAGGTCCACCAAGGGTAGATCTGTGTGTAGATGTCAACGTCAGTGAAATGCTTAACTTCGCGGAGGTAAGTTGAGATGTGGGGCTCGGAAGGCTTGAAAGTGAGTAAAAATGTGAAGGAGCAGCACTTCAAAGCCTCCCACCAGAAACGCTTCTTCAACAAAGCGTCGCGGTCATCCTCGAGCCTCTGAATGTTCTTCTGAGTCATATTAGAGTCGTCAAGCTCTTCAATAGTATCGGGCATTTGCCAGAACTGATGGAAAGCTAGAACTGGCAGAAAAATTATCAACTGAAGCCGATGCAGGCGTAAGATCGCTTCATTTTGACACTCCGGCAATCGTTATGGATGATGTCATTCTCATCGAGCTAATCTTGCTCGACTCCGAACATGTTATCAAAAGCCTAGTCATTTGGGGTCTCAGACCATCTCCCCCTCCATCATGGATGTCCATCCCTATAGTCTTGCATTATGAATCACATGATTCATAACCCGTCATTGTGCGTCGATACGATGTATATTCAAGTGTGACGCGTACACCGCTCTGCACGCGTGCACAAAAGGGTGACAGAGGAGGGGTTGTTGATAAGCATTCATAGTTGACTTGATATCTTGCTCTCTTGCTCTTCTTTGTATAATCTATAGCTGACACCTTAACAGACTTTATAGCTGTACAACAGTTATTTGAGCTGTATATACCCTATCGTCAGCAGCTCATCTGAATCTTGCGTTCTCCTAGTCCTTCAAGAGAGCATCTGCATTGCAACAATCATCCGAGAATCTATCCGGTCATGCCGAAGACTTCCAGAAGAAGATCTGTAACTACGCCGTCTCCCTTAAGGCCATCGGTAACCTCGTCCCAATCCCTTGCCGAGCCCCCGACTGATTCCTCCAACGATGTCATGGTCAAGTTACTGGAAAAGATAGAGGCTCTTTCAGTAAGGGTCGATGCTTTGAGCACAACCACTCCCGAGCCTCAAGGGACCTCCTCCCCAAGATCACCTCTACCTCAAGCTACCTCCTCCCCTCCTACAGTTGTCTCCGCTCACCCAATCGACTCTAACTCTGACCCCCGTGGCAAATGCCGCCAGATTATCCAGACTGCGAGAAA
>NW_003201222.1:0-1181 GCF_000006405.1 Perkinsus marinus ATCC 50983
CGGCCCAAATTGGATATGCTCTACGAAGTATTGATGGTCCTGAGACGGCGACCGTCTCTGCGGAGCGCCAGAATATCACCAACCAGACGCCTGGAGTTACATAAGTTCGCCGACACCTTCAGTCACGGTCATCACAAATGTATTCCATACATTGACTACAAGGATGAGTATCTATTGGTCACTGATGCCTCCTTTCGCGGTCTTGGCGGGTACTTCTTCCCCCGATGCGATACTCGGAATGTAAGATGGTTTTCGATAAATATGGAGGAAGATCCCGAGATTTGGAGGCAGATTTGGTATCAGCGCAGGAATCGGCTCGATGATCAACTCCCTGACGAGCTGGAGCCAGTGAAGTTCGTCAGCGGTGATAGTAATTTCCTCGAGCTACTCGCAGTCTATTACGGCTGCGAATGCATCTGGGCAATATGTGCTCCCCGGGAGACTTATATCAGATGCTTCTCTGACAACACATGTACGGTGTCAGTACTAAGAAGTTTCAGGTCGCGTTCTATGAGCCTTGCTTCTGTCGTTCGAAAATTCGGCGACCTCCGTTATCGACTCAATGCTCATCACATTGCCGGGACCCTGAACAACATAGCTGACGATATCTCTAGGTTAACTCGTGCTTCGTTGGTGTCCACCGGTCAAATGCCGAGGTCGTGGCCGGAAGTACCACGTCAAGTCCTCCAAAAAGTTGTGACGTTCACTCCCCCTTAAGATACTGCTCGGTTTCTCGTTTGCGAATCCGACTGAGTTCCTGTCAATTTGGGTGGGCCAACTTGAGGTACCCCAGATTTGTCCGTCATCGTTGGACCTCAACATCTTACATGTCAGAAAACTCTGCCTTCACTAAGTGGAACGAGATGCAGCCTGCACACGGTTCAGCTGAGGCTACTACTCAGAATCTGGAGCTACTAGGGCTCTCGATAAGTGAGGACACAAGAAGAGGCTACGAGAGGGCAAGGAGAGAGTTCTATGAGATGGGGTTGTCCTTCCCTCTCAACGCCGGGAAAGTTATCCGATACATCAGATGCCTGTTGGATGTAACTGAGCTGAACTCGACCTCAGCACAGAAGCGAATTACAGCTCTGAGAACTTTGCAGAAACTGGAAAGCTTTAGCACCATGGATGTCGCGGATGAGCGCTGATTAAGCAGCTATGCAAGCCGTTTCACGCATAAG
>NW_003216915.1:0-916 GCF_000006405.1 Perkinsus marinus ATCC 50983
GCTAGTCGTAGTCGTGCTAGTCGTAGTCGTACTAGTCGTAGACGTAGTCGTTGATGTAGTAGTCGTACTAGTCGTAGTCGTGCTAGTCGTAGTCGTCGACGTAGTAGTCGTACTAGTCGTAGTCGTACTAGTCGTAGACGTAGTCGTTGATGTAGTAGTCGTACTAGTCGTAGTCGTGCTAGTCGTAGTCGTCGACGTAGTAGTCGTACTAGTCGTAGTCGTCGACGTAGTAGTCGTGCTAGTCGTAGTCGTACTAGTCGTAGACGTAGTCGTTGATGTAGTAGTCGTACTAGTCGTAGTCGTCGACGTAGTAGTCGTGCTAGTAGTAGTCGTGCTAGTCGTAGTCGTGCTAGTCGTAGTCGTACTAGTCGTAGACGTAGTCGTTGATGTAGTAGTCGTACTAGTCGTAGTCGTGCTAGTCGTAGTCGTCGACGTAGTAGTCGTACTAGTCGTAGTCGTCGACGTAGTAGTCGTGCTAGTCGTAGTCGTACTAGTCGTAGACGTAGTCGTTGATGTAGTAGTCGTACTAGTCGTAGTCGTGCTAGTCGTAGTCGTCGACGTAGTAGTCGTACTAGTCGTAGTCGTGCTAGTCGTGGTCGTTGACGTAGTAGTCGTACTAGTTGTAGTCGTGCTAGTCGTAGTCGTCGACGTAGTAGTCGTGCTAGTCGTAGTCGTGCTAGTCGTAGTCGTACTAGTCGTAGACGTAGTCGTTGATGTAGTAGTCGTACTAGTCGTAGTCGTCGACGTAGTAGTCGTGCTAGTCGTAGTCGTACTAGTCGTAGACGTAGTCGTTGATGTAGTAATCGTACTAGTCGTAGTCGTGCTAGTAGTAGTCGTACTAGTAGTAGTCGTGCTAGTCGTAGTCGTAGTCGTGCTAGTAGTAGTCGTGCTAGTCGTAGTCGTAGTCGTGCTAGTC
>NW_003200016.1:0-1671 GCF_000006405.1 Perkinsus marinus ATCC 50983
AAGAGGAACTTCATCGAAAGAGACAATCCTCGTGTGTTTGAAGTCCTCTCGCTATGGTCTCAGCCGAGACATGGCCATTTTGCCTTGGTAAGATTAAGCAACTCGAAGAGTCAACCATATCAGATCTGTATAATCGTTTTGCGATATAATGACGAGAATAACAGTCCCAATGGAAAGTAACTACTGCGAGAAAGTAGCCGACGTCGGTGAGAGCAATAACGGCGTTATGGTACGGCAACAGTTGACTTCGCTGGGTTACGGTATCGATAAAATGAAGAAAGTGGTTAACAGGTGACACATGTCTGTATACATTTATTTATAACCATAGTATCGCTACGGACTTGGAAGTCTAGGGATGCGGGGAAACTGTGGCATGCATCCGAGTCGGATGCATGCCATGAGTCGGATGATCCGACCAGCGAAGCTTCATTGTCAAAAACCAACAGAGCCCATACGAGAGCAGTCCCTTGGGGAAAGTCTCAGCCATGATCAGTTTAATGCATCGTACACGATGGTGAACTCATATTAGTACTCCTAACATGAAATTTTAAGGGTGGGACAATCAGATCTCCTCATAGGTCTACCCAAAGGATTGTATAGGTGTGGCGACAGCTCCGACCAGATGCTCTCGCAGCTGCTGGCAGTCACCTGGCCAGAGGAGAAGGCACTGTATATGTTAACAACTTGTTAATAGCTTGTTAATAACAAGCTTCAGAAAATGCCCGAGTTTGGGAATAAATGCTCTTTGGTTTCGGCGGTCCGAAAGGGCCTTGAATTACAATCTATGGAGAACCAATGCAAGTGGTTACCCGAGACTTACATTCTGTTGAAGGTGACGGTCGCCAAGCATTAGTGGAGAGATTCTCTCCGAGAGAATGAGAGTTCAGGAAACTAGAAGGGCTATTGCAGCCGTGAAGGAATCAGGAGAAGAATCTTGCTGGATCGTGAAGCCGGCGTCGTTGAATAGGGGCATGGGAATAAAAGTATGATCATCATCATCATACTACCTCGAAAATTACCACTGGTGTGAAACACGATACAATTGATTCACGTTAGACACACTATGTGGAATAAGAAATTCTATAGTTGCTCTGCTACTCCATATAGTGGCTATATCATATGACGCACTACGTCCTTGCCTGTGCAAATACTCAACACTTCAGATTCTCGACCGGAAAACAGCCTTAGAGTACTTAAAGGGCCTCGAAAAGGGACGGCCATCTAAGGCTGTCATTCAACGATACATTAGTGATCCTCTTCTTTTGGACGGGTGTAAATGCGACCTCAGAATGTTCCTCTTGATGACGCGAACGGAACCGTTGAAGGTGCTCATGGCATCCGCTTACTGTCCTACTAATCATGATAGGCATATTTTGCTCGTGGATATGTACGGCGCACTCTGAGTGACTATTGTTCCGATATCACTAATCGCTGTGCACATCTAACGAACCAGGCAGTTCAGAAAAAACTTGGAGATGACTATAAAACTAGGAAGCAGGAATCGACCTGGTGCGGACCATGCTGAAATCGCTAGCCAGAAAATGGTATCCTTCAGGAGTATCCAACGCTTGTGTGAATACTTAGCATCAACTTCGTCATCTGAGGGAGACGCCTCGTGGTGGCTTAACACGTGGTACTGTCGTGTGTTCGAGCCCATCATTATGGAAATGG
>NW_003200016.1:1771-5014 GCF_000006405.1 Perkinsus marinus ATCC 50983
CAATGGGCACTTCTATTGGCTCATTTGCTCGTCAGTGGCACGACAACTAGCCGAACTGGAAGCTCGAGCTGTTGACGGCGAGGGGCGGTACGAGGCCGCACTTGCTGACTTCACCAGAAAAATACAAGAAGAGGAAGCTCAAGGTACTTGGTGAAATGCTTCTGGTCAGGACTTGGTTCATTTTGATCAGGGAGTTCGGCATCTCGAGCTGAGGAGGTCCGGGCGAGACTTGATCGAATGGTCTCAGCTAATGCGACGTTACGGGCTGACCTTCAGGAGAGGGAGGAGAGGATAGAGAAAGAGGAGGAGGAAATTCAACGGGAGACCGATCAGGTAAGGATATCTTGGTACGGTTTCATATCATACCTTCTATAGCATATCTTGGAGAAGTGGCATAGGCGCCCCACCCGATGGAGTTGACCTTCCATCGCGTGCCCCCGTGAAAATTATTCTGCAGAAGCATATCTTGAGGAAGTGGCATAGGCGCCCCACTCGATGGAATTGACCCTCCATCGCGTACCCCCGTTTAAATTATTCTGCAGAAGCATATCTTGAGGAAGTGGCATAGGCGCCCCACTCAATGGAATTGACCTTCCATCGCGTGCTCCCGTGAAAATTGTTCTGCAGAAGCATATCTTGAGGAAGTGGCATAACCACCCCACTTGATGGAACTGATCTTTATCAAAACAGAATAGGCCATCGACAGAGGTTCCTTCTATTGATTGGCAATAGCGTTACGATCGATCAGAAGTGAAACGTCACTTAACGAGGCATTTATGGCGGTATTGATATAATTCAAGACTCTTGACTGTCGAAGTGTACGAAGGTTCTAAGTGATGAACTTGGTGACTAAGTACATGCCACAATGGAGCCTCAATAACTCTTATGAAGTTGGGAATAACCATAGCAACAATAGCGACTACAATACTTGAATTAGTTGGGAACATCATTTAACGAAGCATCTATGGCGGTATTGGTATAATTCAAGACTCTTGACCGTTAAAGTATACGAAGGTTCTAGGTGATACCAAAGTAGATACTCCAGTAGAGCCTCACTAACTGTAAAAATACTGGGGGTAATTGAATACAGATCGGGTCCACTAGCTTGACGCTAGAGGATCTGAGAACACAGTTAGGGGCACTAGAAAACACATAACACAAGGTTGTGTCAATTATCTCTTCGTACAAGTCGTTAATAGCACAGGAACATACCGAAGGGCTCTTCGAGTTTGGCTTCCGGATAGTCGTAGTTAGTTAGTCCCGATGAGCTGGCTGATGTTGGCAGCCGCTATAGTATCTTTGCTCATCACACAAACAGTGGTGATGAGGGAGTACACTTTGGTATCGTGTGTTAGAGACCATCACACTGTCATTGTTCAGTTGAACGAGTCCTTGGCCGCAGCCAATCGTGAGCTGTCTGCATTTTTGGCTGGCAGAGGGTTCCAAAGTGACGGAGAGGATCTGCAAGCATTGCGGTGAGCCGCCAGGACAGTGCTGGGCCTGATTGTACTGGTGTAATTTCCCAATACACAATCATTAGTAATAGCTACATAGCCTTGTCCCATAGCTAATGTATTGCTATCCACTCATCTGTATATAGCAACGCTTTCCTATCCATCGCATCCTACCCTAGTCGTTGAGTGGAATAGTGCTGGTCTCTTCAGGGGAGCCGTTGAGGATCAGCACAATACCAACGCTCAGCTCGAGAGGGAGTTAGAGCAGGTTAGAGGAATGCTTGAGGACGAAACTGAGGTGAGCTGAGCTCAATGTGGATTATATGATGGGTTATCACTTTATCTATGCCCTGTCATCGTTTCAGCTCAAAAACCCGAAAAATGATGAGAAACATCTATTACCCGAAATCATATATAGATTTGTACCAGTTTTGATAGTAACATAATATAACATGATACCAAGGTAAAAATTGGCTTGTTACGCACATGTTGTTGACGATGAGGAAATTCTACCCCAAGTCATGTCTGAATGATTGCAATGCAGTGGGGAAACTCCCGAACTCAGCTGAGGGAACTAAACGTATACTCCAGTCTGGTAGTCGTTCAGCGTGCGGAGTCAATCGAGATTGAGCTGCAGACGGCGCAGGAAGAGTGCACGGTCATGCATGCGGAGGTGACGGCGAAGACGGCTACCATTGAGGAGCGAGAGACCAAGTTGGCCGAGATGAAGGGGGAGTTGGAAGGGCTACAGAACGAGGTAGCGGACGCGGAAGCTCAGGTAGGATGGTGAGTTTTTAGAAAGGGGAGAATATGCGCATGTTCAACTAAGTGTGTTGGTGACAATATGGAAACTTCGGGAGCTCTTCTTGCTTTTTGTACACTTCTGTCCGAATTCGTATAAGCTTCCATAGTTAGTGAGGAAACTTCCGAGCTCAGCTGAGGGAAGAAAAGCTTTCTTCCAAAACGGGTGTCTGCAGTTATCGCGTCGACAGGAAGAATATGATGCCTTGTTGAAGTCGATTGAGGAAGAGGAAAGGGAGTGCAATGAGTTGGAAGCGAACCTGGCTCAGCGACAAAGGGATTTGAAGGCTAGGGAGCAGGTGAGTCTCATTATCGTATTCTATCTATAGCGCTGTCAAGTTCCGATTGGCAGGTCTTGACTGAAGCATTGGAGCAGTTGAGGTCCCAACGGAGGAGCACTTCGCGTTTGTCAGATGGACCGAGTGGGAGTGATGACGGAGAGTGTTTACAAGAAGAGGATGAGACTGAGAGAGATGTGAGCTGCAGGCTCGCTTTTATTTATCGATAAAGGTGCCAACTTATCGAGGTTATGATTTTTTTGTCGAACTATGTCGTTAATGTTCGATGTCTTGGCCCGGGTTCGAACCTGGATCAATTGCTTGAGAGGCTCACACATTACCAACTTGGGTGGTAAGTTTCTTGTAACATATCTTAGATTCGCATGTCGGAGTTGCGGCTGAAGCTTGAGTCACAGAAGATGGAGCTTGCTGTTCAAAAGGAACTCAGAGTGAAAAATGAGAGGCTCATCAAAGATCTAGAAGACCGCATTCAGTACACCACTCATAAACATATCGTATTCGTATTCGTCCGGTCCCTCAGGCGTATGGACTCACAACAGGAACAGATCCTCGCGGAAGTCGTTCCGTCAATGTGACGGTACGCAGCATTACTGTGAGGGAGTGGAGTTTTCTAATTCGAAACGTTTTCATGAATATGAAACACCATAGTTGTGTTCTACTATCGATCAAAACACTGAGTTCGTAGTATT
>NW_003216098.1:0-968 GCF_000006405.1 Perkinsus marinus ATCC 50983
TTTCGTAAAGTCTTGCCCAGCGTATTTCCCATCTGAGTAAGGGGTAGTTGAATCATATGTTGAAGTGAATACATTCGGACTCCGCTTATACTTGACGTAGTGAGTGCTCAGTGCGAATACCGTCCTCGCTTCGCAGCGCTGTGTATTCGCTCCCACTGTGCTTCTTCCTGCCACGACCACGGTCATTAAACGATTCTGTCTCGAAAAATGAGTTTCCAACACTATAACAGATTAGTTGTGTCAGAAGATAACACGAAAACGTCTGTTCATTAGCTTTTCATTGAATAGCCGATGCTCAGGTGAAGAACAGACCTCGTCCCGGTAACGTTTTACGGCACGCCTTGTATTTCAACCCTTCTTCGAGTTGACATCTCTCAAAACTCGTTCCACAAAGCTCCTGCGGTTTCAAGAAAAAGTTACCGAGTTTGCTGATGACCAGATGCGAGCGATTGTTGTCGAAATACTCAGCAAGACAGACTACGTGTTGCGCACATGGTGCTCAACCCGGAAACAGTGCCTCAGCCGAAGGTGTAGCCCAGCTACTGCATGTCTTGGCCCCTGGCTCACATTGTACTTTCGTAAAGTCTTGCCCAGCGTATTTCCCATCTGAGTAAGGGGTAGTTGAATCATATGTTGAAGTGAATACATTCGGACTCCGCTTATACTTGATGTAGTGAGTGCTCAGTGCAAATACCGTCCTCGCTTCGCAGCGCTGTGTATTCGCTCCCACTGTGCTTCTTCCTGCCACGACCACGGTCATTAAACGAATCTGTCTCGAAAAATGAGTTTCCAACACTATAACAGATTAGTTGTGTCAGAAGATAACACGAAAACGTCTGTTCGTTAGCTTTTCATTGGATAGCCGATGCTCAGGTGAAGAACAGACCTCGTCCCGGTAACGTTTTACAGTACGCCTTGTATTTCAACCCTTCTTCGAGTTGGCATTCTCAAAACTCGTTGCACAAAGC
>NW_003209770.1:0-1135 GCF_000006405.1 Perkinsus marinus ATCC 50983
ACTGCAGGATCAACACCTTCTGATCGATATTGCGCCATCGCAACTCCTAGAAACCGTTCAACCCATTTTTGTCTCCTCTGGTTTGGCAGAGCGATGCGTCACCTCGGCTATGAATCTTGAAGCACTCATCGACAGTTTGGCCGAGTGGTCTAAGGCGCTGGCTTAAGGCGCCAGTCCGAAAGGGCGTGGGTTCGAACCCCACAGCTGTCAGTCTATATACCTGACTGGTCTTATATTAAGAACCCAGACCCTTTCAGAAGCGAGGTAGTGCAAGACCAAAACCTTTTGATCGATATTGTGACATCGCACCTCGCAGAATCCGTTCAATCCATTTTTTGTGTCCTCTGGTTTGGCAGAGCGATGCATCACCTTGGCTATGAATCCTGAAGCACTCATCGACAGTTTGGCCGAGTGGTCCAAGGCGCTGGCTTTAGGCGTCAGTCCGAAAGGGCGTGGGTTCGAACCCCACAGCTGTCAGTCTATATACCTGACTGGTCTTATATTAAGAACCGAGACCCTTTCAGAAGCGAGGTAGTGCAAGACCAAAACCTTTTGATCGATATTGTGCCATCGCACCTCGCAGAATCCGTTCCATCCATTTTTTGTGTCCTCTGGTTTGGCAGAGCGATGCATCACCTCGGCTATGATTTACGAAGTACTCATCGACAGTTTGGCCGAGTGGTCTAAGGCGCTGGCTTAAGGCACCAGTCCGAAAGGGCGTGGGTTCGAACTCCACAGCTGTCAGTCTATATACCTGACTGGTGTTATATTGAGAACCCAGACCTTTTCAGAAGCGAGGTAGTGCAAGATCAAAACCTTCTGATCGATATTGCGCCATCGCACCTCGCAGAAACCGTTCAACCCATTTTTGTGTCCTCTGGTTTGGCAGAGCGATGCATCACCTCGGCTATGAATCCTGAAGCACTCATCGACAGTTTGGCCGAGTGGTCCAAGGCGCTGGCTTTAGGCGTCAGTCCGAAAGGGCGCGGGTCTGAACCCCACAGCTGTCAGTCTATATACCTGACTGGTCTTATATTAAGAACCGAGACCCTTTCAGAAGCGAGGTAGTGCAAGACCAAAACCTTTTGATCGATATTGTGCCATCGCACCTCGCAGAATCCGTTCAATCCATTTT
>NW_003213558.1:0-1023 GCF_000006405.1 Perkinsus marinus ATCC 50983
GCGCGAATATCGGGTTTTTCACAGAGTATTACGCCACTTCACGTGAAACGCGTAAAACTCCATTATCAACAACACGACACCAATGCAATTCCGATCGCCTTCCCCACTACGCGCGTTATACCAACGGAGACTATTTCAGCTCCAACTCCCCAACTGTGAACTACCACGCGAGACATCAGGAGTATTAAACTCCAATATTGCATACGTTAAATTCTTCATAAAATACTATATAAAGCGCTCCATCTCTACTAAGCTCATACACATTCGGCAAACTTCAAATTCATGCACTTGTGTTTCAAAACCTATCACCTGCTGCTCCTCCAACTGCGCTTCACTTTCTTTGATTTTCCTATTTAATTCCTCTTTCTCCTCAACACTCCTTTCCCCATTGATTCGCGCCACTTTCCTTTCCATCAGTTGACATTCGAAATCTGCGTTATAAAGGAGCTCCTGAAAATGCGATCACTTCTTTTATTAAACCAATTTACGGTAACAATAATGCGATTAAAATATATTTTCTATTTTGAAAACCATCAGTGAGTACCACAACTCGCAAATCGCGAAAAAAATCGAATAATTTTACGTGATTTTTACAAACGTAAAAGAAATTTAATAATTTCATACTAACACCACATACAACAACTCTAGGAAAAAAATTATACTTATAAAAATCACTCGGAAAAATACAAAACAGCTTCCCGACAGACCTGTTGTCGCTGACGCTCTGCATCAACCTTGGCAATCCTGGCCTTCACATTCTTTATCGCGCTTAACAGTCCCGAAATTTCTCCCATTTTGGTCCGCTCGTTCTCTCGCTCTACCAGCAATCCAAAGGTCCCCGGTTCGATCCCCACCGCCGTCATTTCTCACCTTTATAAAGTTCCTGTTGAGCTTTCAACAATTCCTCTTTTGCCAACTTCAATTGCAACGACAATTCCCCGGCCCTTTCAACCGCTTGGCTGTGCATCCGTTCAGCTTCGATCGCCATTTGCTCCTGAGATAATTTCGTGCCGCAGTGACAGA
>NW_003209217.1:0-1498 GCF_000006405.1 Perkinsus marinus ATCC 50983
GACAACACGGAGCCAGCGTAAAGATGACGCGTTAGACTTGTTTTCATGAAGCAATCAGCACGATGTGATTCCTTCGCTCTCTTCGATACCATGACTGATTTCAACGAGAAACTGAAGTCAGCAAAGCAAACGCTTCTGCAAAGCATGGCAAACTCCGTGAAGAGCGGTGGCTCCACGGCTTACTCTCTCTCACTTGCCGTCACTGATAGGGATATTCTAGGTTGATCATCATTTCTAAGTTCCCTCTCATATTTGTATACTGCTGTTAGAGGCGAAGAATCGCTGCACACAGATTCGCCAGGTCGCTTTAGAAGCATATGAAGCATCCCGGATAATCGTGAGCTACGCATAGCAAACTCGAAAGAACACGAACTCAGGTTCACACCATGGCCACTTCAATGGCTGTTCTCTGCGGATGTGTCTTTACTCCAGTGAAATCCGAATGGTCTGTTTGTGATAGGAGGTTTGTGAGAACAACTTCTCCTCTTCAGCACTCTAAAGGAGAGTCCCTACTCCTGTGGATTCCCGGTATGACACGTAACTGACTTGGTAACAACACCCCCTAGTTCCCTGTTGCAGTATCGCGCTTACGAGGGCCTATACTACACCTCAGAGACCCTCTGGGAGGCCGTCAAAATGAGTAAAGAGTATAGTTGCATCACAATCAGGGTACCAACTTGTTCACGGTATAATTTGATCCTCCTCAGCTACCAACTTGTCACAAGTTACTTGTGTCGCATCAACTGAAGGTAATCCATCCTTTCCATAGTCTAACAGAGGATCTTATCGCGTTGCGAACTGCAACTTGCAATTGTCATGCTTCTATTGCGCTGGTCTCGGCAATTGGTATAACTTCTTACAATTCCGAACATGACAGCTTGAAGCATCAAAAGCGGCATAGGATTCAACTTGAGCACGGGAGATCCGATGCAGACCTGACAAGAAAACACTTGCTGATGCGTAATCTCATTCATTCTAGTGGTTGTCAGGCCTTCTCGAACACATCTTGTTCGCGTCAGTTCCCGTTCTACTTCTCTATGTCAAGGACGTATGCTTGTCAGGCGCAACTAAATCTCTCTAGCCTCTCAAACTTTCTCAAGATACCAGTTCAGCAACTTAGACAAGAACAGCTGAGCAACTTAGACAAGAACAGCTGAGCATCGTAAGGCATTGAACTGCGGAGTTCCTATGGTGTCAGAGCGGTTTTCGATTGAGGTTGTATCTTCAATCGTCAACGTCAATTGACGTGGTACAGTGTCTTTCATTTTTCTACCGAGAATGACAGCTAATTCTCTGCTTCTCTTTCTTTTGACGGCATCTTTGGTCGGAGCTCGTAATTTGACTGACTTCAGCGGACAAGTGCAAAATCGTTTGCGCGAGTCATGTGGTGACGATTGCGTCACTGTCTGGACTGACAAGATGCTTCCCGTGCTGGAGAAGTTTCAGCTAACGAAGAAGACAACACGGAGCCAGCGTAAAGATGACGCGTTAGACTTGT
>NW_003203570.1:0-1161 GCF_000006405.1 Perkinsus marinus ATCC 50983
CTTTATCCATATCAGTATTTACGTGAGTGAGAGCAAAAAATGCGCGATATTTCCGATGCCCGTGAGACCGCAGTTTTATGTTCATCCTATTCGAGATGAGTTCCACGACTAGCTGGGGAGTCAGGACGTTCCTTATGGGGTGGGGGGTGATTGGTGATACCATAGATAAACATAGATCGTAACTTGCAGGCTCATTGATATCCTAAACTTCGTGTCACCAATCACCAAACGGTGGTCATTCCATTCGTGATCGTGCGCAGTTCCTATACGACTCAAATGATCAGAATAGCGTGAGAAGCAGCAAGACGAGGCTGCAAGTTGCATCTCAATGTTATCCACTTAGATGTACGGCTCTAATCCCATATTGCGCGCTCGTCCGAGCTCATCCATTTCCAGCACATGTAGAACTGCGATCTGATCGAGCGAAGCCTATTCCGATCCAGCTCTCCCTCCGCTCCCTCGAGCAATGTTCACCCGTTTGGATCGCCCATACTCGTTTGACAGTACAAAAGAACATTGTCCAGGGACGGGGGCGCTCCCTTGTACCATCAGAGTCTTCTCGTTTTTCAGATTATATGAAACTGCTCAATCGAACGATAGAATGATTCAGAAAGGACAAACGCTCCACGATGGGTTCGAACCACCGACCTTGTGGTTAACAGCCACACGCTCTGCCTACTGAGCTAGCGGAGCACTAAAATACTATATATGAAGCTTCTTTCTTTTTTTTATACTGCAACACATTTTGAGAGCTCATCAGGGTTTGATTTCCCTAAGCAAGGTCACTATGACAACATCAGGTTTTCACAAGGAATTCGCGATTATCAGAACATAGAATTGACAAGAAAAAGATCAGATATATCACCCACCGTGGGGCTCGAACCCACGACCACAAGGTTAAGAGCCTTGCGCTCTACCGACTGAGCTAGACGGGCCAACCAACCGGATTGGGCAAGAGCTGGTCCGCCCGACCTTACCAAATCGAGGCCTCATCATCGCCCTCTTTATCCATATCAGTATTTACGTGAGTGAGAGCAAAAAATGCGCGATATTTCCGATGCCCGTGAGACCGCAGTTTTATGTTCATCCTATTCGAGATGAGTTCCACGACTAGCTGGGGAGTCAGGACGTCCTTATGGGGGGGGGGGGATTGGTGATACC
>NW_003211256.1:0-720 GCF_000006405.1 Perkinsus marinus ATCC 50983
ATCACACTCACCCGCTCTCGGTCAGTCTCTTCCGGTTCCGATTCCGCACGTGAACTGTCGGCATTATTTTTTTCTTGCCTAGGCCGACGTGATGTGGAACCTCTAGATACCTGCCAGCCGCAATGCGTTTGGCTCAGAAAATTGGGGACACCTTTTTCCCAGGAGTTACAAACGTTTGGACTCACCTCTTTGAGAATAGAGGAACCTGCGCTGCTCTTTCTCAAGACATCAAGGAATTCCCTGTCCTCGCTGAGGGCCGCCGGGAACTGTTTAGCCTCCGCTAGCATCGATGTCAGCGCTTCTTCCAATGAAGCGCTGGCAGCATCCTGAGATTGATCAGAGTTAAACACATTCCCACCAGTGGCGTGAGCAGCTCACCTGAAAACTCCCGCTTCCTCTAGTTCGACGACTTGTTTCTGAGGATGACGACAACGAGGAAATTGAGTCGACATATCTCCTCGAAGAAGCTCACTAACCTTCCTTTGCTTTCGCCGCAGAGTTAGCTCCCATGAGCACTCTCTTCAACCGATTCCACTCCGTCCGGATCACACTGGCCATCTGCAGGCCGGACCTCCTTGCAACGAACTCACGGCTCGCTTACTCGACGGCTAGTTGCCTCGTGCGCGGTACTCGGCCGTTCCAATATCTTCAGCACCTGTTCTATGACTAGCATTCTAGTCTTCGGGGGGAACTCCTTGAGACGATCTCGGAGTTTCGGGA
>NW_003205825.1:0-958 GCF_000006405.1 Perkinsus marinus ATCC 50983
TCGATCCCTACCTCCGGCATTTTCTCACTCCAAGTCTGTCCATCGCTGAGAGGCTTCGTCTGTGAGATGGTATTCTCCCTTGAGACGCTACCGAACGGTGACAATCTGAAACAGTGCTCATGGCAATATGAAAATTGTGGGAAAATTTTAGGAAATTCTTGTTGGTTTCTTTGCCCTTCTGCCTTAATTCGTATATAAACTCATATAGTTAACGAGGAAACTGCTGAGCTGAGCTGAAGAAAGCGAACATATATTCCAGTGCTAGTCTGAAACTGCTAAGCGCAAACTCACCTTGCTGCCCAAGATGATGACGAGAAAGATAAAGGCGCCACCGGCGGAGGCTGCTGCTGCTGCTGACCATGACAGGTTGCATCGCTCCGCTCTGGTGCTTCCGTGGTATCATTAGCAGACTCCCGCGCCTCCGTCGCTGTAGCAAGGACTTTTTCCTCAACCATCACTCCCATCGGTCGTGTCTTGGCTACTTCAGAGAACCTATACCATAAATTGGATAAATTATGGTTGGTGCCTGGTTGAGAACATCGTATCGTCTCGAGTGGCGTCATGCTTTTACGATCAGAGTATAAAACGTTTATCGCAAGCTGGCGAAGCGACGGTCACTGAAAATCTCTATTGTGAAAAAATTCCAAAAATTTAATTCTAAAAATTAAGAAAAAATATAAAAAATTCCATCGCAACCGACCGCATCGTGCCAACCACAGTATATTCTTTAGCACGAAAGCGACGCTACCAACAACAACTTTCTTGGAAAATATACTACATGGATACAAAAAAATTTTTGAAAAAATTTAACATAGCTGACCAGCGCATAAGGTGATGTTACTAGCAACATCTTTGAGTAACGATGTTGAAAAGAAAGATCTCGCGAAAATGATGGTGACTTACCAAGAGTTCTCCAGACTTGACGGGCCGAGGGCCTCACTCGAGAATTTTTCGTCAA
>NW_003214749.1:0-1015 GCF_000006405.1 Perkinsus marinus ATCC 50983
TGCTCGGGATGATTATAATAATACGAGGATCGTCAAGATAGCTGCGTGAAGAGACCATCTCGACTGATCGATGTAATTTTTTTCATGTTGGCAAAAATTGCGATGATTTTCTTGGCTTTTCAGTGAAAAATTTTCACCACAACAGCGTTTTGAGTCGAGTCTACCTGGTGCAGTAGAATAAGCGTTGCTCAGTTATTGCCCTTCCCGACAACGGTCTTTAAGAATGAGTGTAATAAGCACACTCCCGTCGATAACTAACCGCTGTAGTCAGTATGTATGTACACGTTGCCCTTGCGTTAACTATGTGAGCAGATCCGCTTCGCCCAATATGAGTTACGGAACGTGAAGTAATGAACACAATTTTCAACTTTTCGGCGGCAATTTCATCGTAAAAGGCTTTCTTTGCATTATGCAGCCCGTAGTGTTACACACTACCACGAGCCTCTAACATTAGGTCCTACTGTTAGAGGCTCGTGCTAAGTTAGTAACTGTTCCTGGACCAGTTACTAACTTAGCAGTTTGATAGAATCGTATAGATAACGGCACTTCGTTATATGTGAACCCATCTCCAGGTCTGGATACAGTTGTTCCTCAACAAGGTATTGGTTCCCTCCAACTTCTACTGCTTTCTGGAGCTCCCCCTCCTCCTCCTCCACCAGAACAAGGCAATACGACAACTGATGGTTCGAACACGTAGGCCTCTACAAGGGGAAATAATGGAGTTCATCATCACTAAGCGTTACTTGCCGTCTTACCCGAACACTTCCCATTGAGAGTCATGACCTCCAGTGAAGGAGGGATCTGTGGTTATTGGTGACACCCTCTCGGCACAGCGTGCGTATACTAGGGCATGCCTGATTACGGGGGAGATATACCTAACTTAGTGATTCGAGTGCTCACGATATTCGAAGATGATGGTGCATCATCATTGTCCCAATCTCCCGTAGCACACAATGTGTCTTCATCGGGTGGCGGAACCCCTCAGCAAGCTTATGATGTGGATAGTCTATATCGA
>NW_003204211.1:0-1132 GCF_000006405.1 Perkinsus marinus ATCC 50983
TGTGTCCATGGCGCTGACCATGGATGCCGACCACCCAGTTACCGTTGGTGCAGGGACGTTTGAATTGACTCGGCGGCCTGCACGGCGTAAGAGTGTGTACATCTAGTCACCATGGAGCAGAGAATAATCAACCTCAGGAGTGCTAACGAGTCCTTTTACATTTCGATTACCTAAACTTAACCTCACCTCGATGTTGATGAGCAAGGAAACGTCGCATGTCATCTTGGATTTCTTTTCTCCTTCGTTCCACTTCGCGTATACTCGAATTGCCTATGCCCGGCAGCACGCCACCTTCCGGCGATCGTGGACGAGTTGACGTAATCTAGCGATTAGAGATTCCATCAGAAACTCAGTGCAAAGTTTCACCTTAGTGTTGTCCGCTTGTCGCTTTAGATATTCCTGGAGATTCTCTTTCTCCCTCTGTTTAACGGTTCTTGCTATTTCCTCGTGTTCTCCAATGCCAGCCAGTACGGCTTCGCTCGCGGCGTATCGGCGTTCCCACCTAGTCGTAGGAGATTTGCTAGTTTCTCGCGAACCGTCATCTCTGTTATCTGCATCTACTTTCGCCGCTTCATTCGTATTCGTCTGTTTGCCCGAACTCGCATACGCTGCGAGCTCTGGTTCCTCGGGATGGCTCTCCAACTCACGTTTTGACCGTTCATCATGCACTTTCCTCTGATACTGCCCCTTGTCGGCGTGTTGATCTCCTAGAGCGCCAACAAGCGGAGATCTTGTGTGAGCAGCCCGCCGCCCCAGGAATTTTCGGCGTTTCTCCTCCCATGCTGCATCTCGTGGCAATGCTTTTCCACTATCGCGCTGCCGTTCGTATTTCTCATGAAGGGTCGCCAATTCGTCCTGCTTTTTCTGAGCCCAAGCCGGACTGTTACCATTTGCTGGTGGGCCGAACAACGTTCGATACTTATCAGAGCCCTTGAAGGTCGCTGGTGGTCGAATAGTCTCATCAATGATCATGATGATTTTCTTTCGTGGTGCATGGAATAGATGACGACTAACTGCCGACATATATACATTTCGGGCATCCTAGTGTGTCTTAACGCATTCGTTTTAATTCCAACCGTTGTCGTGTTCATGAACTCGCGAGAAAGTGTGGTATTTATGTTGATTCTGATAT
>NW_003208110.1:0-1097 GCF_000006405.1 Perkinsus marinus ATCC 50983
TCAAGAATTCAGTGCTAGCCTGTTGGCAACGAGCCAATTGGCGCTGCCAATGACCCCTGGTGTTACGGTTACAGTTACGACGAGAAAATATTCTGTAAAAGGTTCGAAGCTGTAATGGCCGATTGATCAACGTCCACGTACTGCATAGTAGAGGTCCAGGTTCAAACCTTAGGCGGGTCGCTAGGTCGGAGGATTAAATAGGCTGGTGGCGCAACCGACGGCGAACTTTTTGAATCGCCATCGCGAAGTGGTTTTGCCATGTTAAGTCAAAATCGCGAATCGGTTGACGGAATTGTAGGCTTTTCGCGACGGTTCTTGGTGCGAAAGTGGAGACACCACAGCAGCAACTGTAATGATGAGCTCCTGCGTCATTTTAGCAACCTATCAAAGATGCTCAAATGCGCCCAGCGCGGCAGACATTCGCTTTTCAGCAACTCATTGATGTTGCCCATTCACAAAAATCGTGTAGAACGCTTGCATTTGAGCATCGTAGTAAAGATGCTCGAAATTCCATACAACGGATCCAGCTTCTCAGCAAGATATCAGCAACATTGCTCAATTCGAACAATACAGATGTTGAAATGCGAACACAGTGCCGAAATGTGTTTGTCTTGACTTGTCTAATGCTGCTGAAACGCCCTTTTTTTGCTTTTTGCACATCTCCGCAACGTTGCTATAATTCTAATGTTGCTGAAATGTATTATATTCAAAGTACCTTTCCCAGAGATCCTTTCACGTTAGTAGGTAGTAGTTAGAGGGCTTCATGGTAAGTTGACCACCTCTGATGAGAATGCCAGCTCACAGTAGAAGTCCGAGTATATGCTCGGGTCGAAGGCAGGAGAACTGGAGTAGAACGGAAAGCAATAGAAAGGCAACTGCACGGTTTTTCTCAAGGCGTGGTGGAAAATTACGACGTCCAGAAGGATGTGGTTCTAGTGTATGCCAAGCGTCATCATCTAAGCAATCCTTGCTCTTGTTTTAAGCGCGGGCTTTGATGTGAGCACTTCATCGATGGTAAAATGATGGTAGCCTGTTCAAGAGAGTCTTGTCGATTGTCACGTGCATATTTGAATCGCTCTTGACAACTTGTAATTCCC
>NW_003215906.1:0-1069 GCF_000006405.1 Perkinsus marinus ATCC 50983
CGCCAAAGCTACTCGCTCAAATAGACTCACCTCTTGGTGTGCTTATCGAATCGTGTAGCGTCCGATTCCAGCTTCTTGGTCATCACCTAAAGAGGTACTAACATGGCAAAGCTAGTGTGATGATGACCGCATAACAAGAGTGGCCAGCGAATTCCTACACTTGATCGTGTCTTGTCTGCCAGGTACTGCTTCTGGCCGTGATCGAGCTCACTCTGCGCCTTAGCCAACACCTCCTTCGTGCGGCCGCTGGTCAAATCAAGCCCAGATTTCAACTGCAATGACAAAAAGAGATTCCCGTCGCTCCACTAGTCCGCGACATATTCGATACCTCTGCCCGGATATCCTTCTCAAGGCCTCCTTGAATCTTAGAGAAGTGCCCTCGCAAGGAATCGACCTCATGTTCGCTGCTGAGAGCTTGCTCATCCAGAGTTCGTCTGATGCAGCTCCAACTGCACTCAGAAAAAAACACAACCGACTCACGTGAACTGATTCGATTCCTCAGCCAAGTCTTGCGCCTTCTCCGCCATCACATGCTCCATATCCTTTCCAATCTAAACGGCTCCAATACGGCGACAGTGGCAAACAGTTCCCCCACATCTGCAAGATCAACTTGAAGTTCTTGCCCTTTCCGAGCACTCGAGCTCATCTTGGAACTCAGCTCTCTTTCGCTACGGAAATTCTCCGACTCGACATTCTGAAAGCAGCAAGTTCTACTACCACTGAGGAGCTCATATCCCTTCTCACTTGAATGTCTCGTGAAGCCTCACCAGCCACTTGCCTAAAGCCCCGACTGGCCGCATTACTCTCCTCCTCCACTGCCCGCCTCCCATTAGAGTGAGAGGTTGACATCACTCTAGACAGCGCGCTCGCCTGAAGGAGTCCATCATCTGGTGACGGTGACACTGCACTCTCTTACGAACGCCGCCTCCTGTTTGGATATAGAGCGACCGAGGTGAGCAAGGGTCGACCTAGAATCTCGCTCCTGTGACATGTACTCGGATTTAATACTATGCTCCTCTGAAGTGAGACGATCGATCACCCTCTAGTTCGCCCTGCTCATCACCTCTCT
>NW_003200946.1:0-1162 GCF_000006405.1 Perkinsus marinus ATCC 50983
GTCAATGGGTTGAGTTACTCAACTTGAGTAGCAGACAGTGTTGGGATATGTACGCTTTGTTCAGCTGAGCTCGGAGTTTTCTTACTAATTATAGGAGTTCACACAGGAGTTCGGATAGAAGTTCACAGAGCCAACAAGAATTCCCCAAAATTTTCTCAAAACTTCAATATTGGCACCGACACACGTAGTTGGCCATGTGCATACTTTTCCACACTGGTACCGGATGAAGGAAGGGCATGAGCTGCCATTCGAATCACTGGCCTTAGCGTCTTATACTGTGTGCCCTTTACGCAGTGTAATACAGTATGAGTACTTCATATTTATTGAAGGTATGTGGCCCCTCGGCTCTTAGTGCGATAGATTCAGTCAGACAACCATAAGATAGGCTTTAGGCCCTGAAGCTTAGGGTCATCAATTGCCTCGGATGGGGCAACTATGCCACTCTAAGATAGGCCGTATTTTGGTGCATTTTTACAGTTGGGGCAACTATGCCACGCTAAGATAGGCCGTATTTTGGTGCATTTTTACAGTTGGGGCAACTATGCCACGCTAAGATAGGCCGTATTTTGGTGCATTTTTACAGTTGGGGCAACTATGCCACGCTAAGATAGGCCGTATTTTGGTGCATTTTTACAGTTGGGGCAACTATGCCACGCTAAGATAGGCCGTATTTTGGTGCATTTTTACAGATGGGGCAACTATGCCACGCTAAGATAGGCCGTATTTTGGTGCATTTTTACGGATGGGGCAACTATGCCACGCTAAGATAGGCCGTATTTTGGTGCATTTTTACAGTTGGGGCAACTATGCCACGCTAAGATAGGCCGTATTTTGGTGCATTTTTACAGATGGGGCAACTATGTCACGATAAGATAGGCCGTAGTACAGTGCACTTTTTGCAGATGGGGCAACTATGCCACGCTAAGATAGGCCGTATTTTGGTGCATTTTTACAGATGGGGCAACTATGTCACGATAAGATAGGCCGTAGTACAGTGCACTTTTTGCAGATGGGGCAACTATGCCATTATAAGATAAGCCGTATTCCGGTTGATTTCCGGAGGTGGGGCAACTATGCAATTCTAAGATAGGCCGTATTTCGATCAATTTCTGCAGGGAGAGTAACTATGCCACTCCAAGATAGGTCGTATTACGGTCAGTCT
>NW_003200764.1:0-1154 GCF_000006405.1 Perkinsus marinus ATCC 50983
GTGATAAGGAGTCCGTCTGCGGGTTCCACAAGACCCCAAACAGCGCCCCGGCTTTGTCGTCTTCATTATCCACGCCGTTCACCCAATTCTGTATCCTCTTAGGTCGCTGCTCAGAGAAGCCATTCTTAGTGATCGTGGTGTTCACTCCCTCGGCAAGGAGGTCTCTGTCGTTTACAGAACTAGCTCCTTGTGCAATATCATCCATAAAGGACCGAACGCAGTACGATGCCAATAGCAGAGTAGGAGCAACGTGATCAGCAAACTCTTTGAGAGTGACCTGCATGGACGTTTGCAGCATAGAACGCGAAGCGGGAAGTCCCATGCCCGCTCGGAGCAGTATGTACCATTGCCCAGCCCAGTAGTAACCTTGAGCACCACAGTCGGTGCTGACAATAGAGAGTGAATAGAAGGCCTTCTCCAGATCCGCTAGCGTGAAGAAAGCATAGCGGCGGAGTACCAACAACGGACTGACCACGGACCGATCATATATCACTCCGGCTGAAACGAACCCTCGCAAAGTAGATCCATCTAATACCACACGCAGGGTTATGCATCTCAGTGAAATCTGACTCGTGAAATTTCATGTCGAAATATTTCACGAAATTTCATGAAATTTCGCGAAATGTGAAATTAATATTTTTGAGCGCGCGCTATCGCGCGCGCGATCTCTGGCGTGACTAGTTCGACGGGCGCATTCCTGAGGAATATAATGCAATCTCAGGCGACTGCAGTCACTATTCATAGAACGTGTGTCTGATAGGCTGCTCGCGCTACCATCATCGCGATTCGGACACTCAGCAAATGAAACCACACTTGAAACGGCTTCGCAAGTTCGCAAGAGCTTCAATTACATCAGATACGGAAGATACCTCCGTCTTTCCGCTTGAGCATACGTCACTGCATATACTTTTGCAAGATCCCGTTTTAGCGCAACTTGCCCCACTTCCTAATGATGGGTCTTCGATTGAGCCACTTTCTGCTACGGAGCAGGTCTCCGATTGATCAACAACCACCTAACTCATGACGCTCTCAATACTACCATTTTTCGGTGCGGGATCGACTTCACTAATCACACTCATGTCATCGCCATCGGTCTGGTCAACTCGGCTTGCTCCTGCGCGGCCCCTCGAAATAAATTTGCCCATCGATCTAAT
>NW_003199674.1:0-1680 GCF_000006405.1 Perkinsus marinus ATCC 50983
TCTACTGTGAGGGTAACTCTCAATGCGGTGCAAGTATCCTGGAAGTCTTAAGACGACTTTCCACCAGGGTGCCATTGAGACCGTGAACGGCTCTCCAGTGGCGTTCTTGGTGGCGTGTAATCCAAGCCACAACGCTATGACTGTCACATCTTAAAGTGACCTTTTTTCCAGCCTCACAGTTTAGAACCGTTATATACTTGCCAATGAGCTGCAGACCGAGTATAGCAGCTTCAAGTTCAGCCAGATTTATGTGACGGCAATCGCGGACACTACGAAGGCGTGTGCTGTCCTCGACATAGACACCGCCGATAGTGAGTGCCACGCCCAAGGCATGTTTACTAGCGTCAGTGTATACCACCCACTCCTGGTTTGCATTATAGTTCCACATGCCTCCTATGGGATCACCACGCTGGACTATATCGCTCATGAGCTTTTCGCATGCTGTGAGGATATGGCTATCCACTGGTGAATCCCACGAAAACTCCTTACTGGGGATTCGTAGAGTCGCTTATCTCTTAAGCGAAGCCGCTGCAAGCCTTCCCCAACGAGCGATAGGATAATGCCCGATGAACTTGCCTGCCCATTTATGAATTCTACGCCGAGTACATATTCGGCAATCTAAGAGAGGTAAATCGCCTCTTCGACGCCAAGTGCCATCTGGTTGGCATTCTAGTCCGAGGACTCTACTCTCTTTGAGAGGGGTAGGCTCTTTGCTGGGAAATCCGTTACGTAACAGAATATCTCTAATGGCTTGGGCCCATGATCGCTGTGTGATGCTATCATCGACGTATATGTCGAAGATAACGGTCAGTGGGATGTACATTTGTCGAATATCGTTTAGTATTAGAGCCAAAGTCTTTGGCGCCACATTGAGGCCAAATGGCATTCGCACTATTCGGTAAGCCGTATGTGGCTCCCAACGTAACCGGATTCCGAGCCAATAGGACTGATCTTCATCGATAAAGATACAGAGATACGCCTTTTTCAAGTCAATAATCACCAATTCATCCGGAGGCTCAACTGAGAAGGAGCGCCACCGTCTGAGATTCTCAATGCATGCCAATGGCGTATCTCGATGCTCATTGGGGGTACTACAGATTGCCTCGTTGGCCCATCGCATATCGCAACATGGCCGGACGGGTGTAGTACTCTTATGTAATTGCTCAACGCATAGCAATGGATGAGTTGCTTTCAACTCTTCTAATGGAGTTTCCTTTATGAAATCGGACTCCTTCCATTGCTCGATAGCAGCTTTAAAAAGCTCAATAATCTCTGGTGTCTTCCTGCTGAAGACATCATAATCTGGAGGCATGATGTGCTTGGGTGGTTCTGACGAGTTAACCCAATTCCAATGGAGCTCCCAAATGGCTCCTTCGTCAGATTCTGGGAGACCAAGTCGCCGAACTGTAACATCTGACGCGTGCAATTCACGTGTCACTGGTCTCCCATGATGCAGTGGGCGTTCACTTCCTACGTCACAGCCAATGTGACTGTCAGTGGCATCACGGCCGTCAGTAACTTGAACCCCGATATGACACTTATATGTGTCCATGGTGAACAGAGTGTTATAACTCACAGAACAGAGATCATCGTGAGGCATCGTAGATGTCTCAGGATACCTCGGCTCGAGAAGGTCAATATTAGGCTGATTCCCTGAGAAGCGAATACTTATACCTCCAA